>NC_034175.2:48269904-48497404 GCF_002021735.2 Oncorhynchus kisutch | reverse complement strand
ACGCTGTGCGTTACAGGGAAGACATCCTCCTCCCTCATGTGATCCCCTTCATGCAGGCTCACCCTGACATGACCCTCTAGCATGATAATGCCACCGGCCATACTGCTCGTTGTGTGCATGATTTCCTGCAAGACTGAAATGTCAGTGTTCTGCCATGGCCAATCTAACAGGCCTGGGATTAGATTTACTTTTGATGTTGACCCCCTTTGTTCAGGGACACATTATTCCATTGCTGTTAGTCACATCTGTGGAACTTTTTCAGTTTATGTCTCAGTTGTGGAATCTTATGTTCATACAAATACACGTTAAGTTTGCTGAAAATAAATGCAGTTGACAGTGAGGACGTTTATTTTTTTTTGCTGAGTTTACACACACACACACACACACACATATATAAACTTATGGCATCAGACAAGCACGTGTGGTCCTAATTGTTATTTTTTTACATTATTCTTGAATATAAGATCTCTTTTTGAATAATATTAATCGATTGCATATATTGTTAACCCACCTGGAAAGGGTTATTTCAATACTTTATGATAATCACTTTTGCAGTTTCTATCGGATGTTTTGGACATCGTTCATAAATTCTCTTTCATGTCCGGCCATCTGTAGAAATGGAACAAAAGCCTTGAGGGATAGCGATGCCCTGCGCTACGCTCTTGCGTTTCTCCAAAACTCACCTACAACCAGCCAAAGTAACACCTGTTTCGACAACACTGGAGTGGTTTCCGATGCCATGGTCTTCCTTCAAAACTGTTGTCCAATGCCAGAAGTTGGAAAAGCGTTAAGATGTGTTAAACAGACGATAAAGCCTCACAAGTGTCCTCCCTAAAGTTCCACTTTAAGATCGAGGCGACCCTGTCAAAGAACCACCGGGTAGTAATCCATAAGTATTTGACTCGTTCCTCTTAGCCAACTAGAAAAGGCAGCTCAACTGTCTTCACCGTCACTATCACCTTGCGCAAAAAAATAACTCTGGAGAGGTACACATGCTTCGGGTTGTCGAGAGTTCCCTTGCCGAGTAGCCTATCCCGTCAGTTGTCTTTACGAAATAGATTCGTTATCATTGAAATACATTAAGCCAAAATCGCGACTGGACAAGTCAAATTTGACCAAGTCCATAAAACAGTCCAAAAACCTGGCGCAAGATTCGTGTTCACGAGGTACTTGGCAACTCCAACAAACCACTGCGCGTACGAGACGCACTGAGCCAGAACAGAGCCTGCGCCACCAGTGAACTGGTGGGTCTCGAGCGTAAATTCTCTTGACAGTATACCAACAGTGAGAGCCACGGGAGCCTAAACAGAATGCAGGCTATTCTGGGGTCTGGGGATAAGGAAGTGGGCGACTATTGTTAGAGGGACTTCATTATTATGCTCAGTACTGTACAGGAAAAAAGTGACAATATTTGACCTTTTATGCATTCAAATGAACATGACGTAAAATAAAAAGTGAAGTGCTCAGTATCTGCCGGGTGTGATTTTTAACCTGATACTATATTAGACAACACAACTACTATATAAAAGGTACATGGTATCAATATACATTTTAGCCTACATGTTAAGAAATAGGCAATGTCTTCACATGACAAAATTACAATTAAGTATATAATAATAATAATAATAATAATAGAGACCAATCCCATGGGTCAAATGAAGTGTAGTGTTAAACCAGAGCACTAAACAGACAGGGTTGATAATAAAACGGCAGAGTCCAACATCACCTAATGCTGCCCTCTAGTGTTAGCACGTGCTAACACAGAATTACAGCTCCTGCAGCACCAATAAACAGTTCCAATTGATGCGGATGGACATAGGATTCACGTTTTTTATTTATTTGTCGGAGTAGAGACAAGGCCCAGATATATTAATTGGAAGAACTCACACTTGTTTTTTCTTTGAATACTTTTTACTTTGAAGAATTTACTACATTGTACAAAATTGCTACTGGCTTAATAGTCTACATATCCTTCAAAAGTAAATGATGATGTACATGATACAAATTGGTGTGGTGACAATACCTAGAGCAATTTTTTACATCTACAAACAACTTAAATACAGCGTGAATAAGGGTGCTCTTACAAAAAGAGGAATAAATTAACGTAGAAGAGCTACAGCGAAATTGCACTTACATGGTGAAGTATAATTTCTAACCAAGAGAAGTCTCATCTCAGATACAGGAGGCAAAAAGAAAAGTTATTAGGTAGGTACACAGAGCACTCATGTTGGTCAATCACTCTCTCTACAATTTCTGATGCAGATATAAATCATTTATATGACACAGAATTGTTCTTGCCAGGCAAATCAGTTTAGATAACTCATGATACAGCCAGTTGAGAAAGAGAGATAGTACTACAAAGCTTGGCCGTTCTTTTAAGTCGTCCAGCGAAAACATAAATCAAGAAACCATCAATTATTCTGAAACTTCACAAAAAATGAAATAAATGTGATGTTTAAGACTTTTCTGTTGAGATGGGTGTTAATAGCTCACAGTTTACTTATTCAAATGAGCAGTATTTAAAATAATTCCTTCTGCTTTTACCTCTACTGCACACAGCCTCGCAAAATATCTACTTCTGATCTACCGTCCGTAGAGGCAACATATAAAAAGTCTGATACCTGAAATACATTTATGTGAGTCAATAATACAGTTGACCGACTCATTCGTACCGCCAGAGATCCTAGATGTGATTGGGTTAGTCTGGAGAAGAACCAATGGGGTGCCAGTATGTGATAGGCCTATTTCCCGTGTCAAGCCTGAGAGTCATCGATGACCACAGCCAGAAACAGTGTCAAGACAACATGATGAGAAATTACCATCACATACAGTATATAGTAACACAAAAAATAAAAAGTACAGTAAGTATAGGCCTAGACACAGGAGTAATAATAGAAGTATTAGTAGTTCCTTGTTGTATAACGTTACAATCAGAATTTCACATTGAGCTAGCTAAGTAAGGCAGGTCGTAGCTAGTGTTTTTATATGGAGATAGAAAAGGTATAACGTTTTAGATATGACTTGTTCGTGGTTCAATTCATACCTGCATGCTACAGATTGCCGTTGTCATCCTCAGATGATCGAGTCATAATCTGGATCAGAACATTCTAGTAAAAGCCAGGTCCTAACTGAACACTAAATGCTGGCACTTGATCAATACAACTCACTTAAAAAAGCAAAAGGGGAAAAAACAGGACAAAAAAAGAAAAAAAAAAAAGAGTAAAATGTCAGTAGAAAGTCATTGCCCATCCTATCAAGAGTCCAGGTCCAGTGCTCCAATTTAATTCAGCGGTTTGAGGTACAGTGATGAGGCTAGGTTCTTTGATACAGTGGTTCTTCATCCAGGTAGGCAGCCTCAGGTTGACAGATCATCTCCCTGAATGGGCTGTGTGGAGGTGGTGTGCTGAACACAGGAATGTACCCAATGCCAAATGATGTCAAAAAATTGTCTCAAAGAGTCCAGTCAGACATGGTCATCTTTGTATTGTCCTCTTCCTTAGCTCTCAGCATTTATTGCATTTATTCCTGCTATAAACATATGTAAAAGAACGGTGTATGCACTGTGTAGGTAATTAGGAATGCTTATGAGAGGACCCGTGACACAACTAAAGTACTAAAATAGAAAAAAATCAAATCAAATAATAAATACTTCTCCAAACTGGACTGTAGTAAGAAAGAATTCCAATAATCCAATTTCATGATTGCAGCTGGTTTGGGATTTTTTTTGGAATGCCATAGGAGTTGCTGGTTATAATTAGGGCAGGAACTTTCCCCAGTTTTGGAAATGTAGTAAAATATGAATCTTGTGTTAAGGGTGGGAAGTAGCCCACTAGTTTGGGAATGCCAGGAATAGGACATAATTGTTGTGAGCAGGGCAGAAGCTAGCCCCCCTGATTCCCTCTCAGAGCTCAGTGGTCAACAGACCTTTGGGCTTTGTGCCGTCCTTCTTGGGTACCTGGGCAGCAATGCTGGTGGGAGGAGAACACAATGAAAAGCCCGGAACTCCTACCTTTCAGTGTGCACAACATACAATCATGTATAATAGTAATATTATAGTAATATTGTATTGCTAACCAGTATAATGGGATGCAAGAGAACACAACGTAATGAGAAACCAAAATGAGAAAGTGCATATCCATCATCCTACGTATATTGTTTCAGGAGACCTGGCTGCAGCAGAAACCAAATCACATTGTATTTGTCAAATGCGCCGAATACAACAGCTGTAGTAGACCTAACAGTGAAATGCTACAACTTACTTGACGCGAGCGCTGCTTTTTTGTAATTGTAAAAATGGCAAACCCAGAAAGCCTACTACCTTCTAGAGTCCACAACATTAATCCTAACTAACATAGTTCATTCAGCAGTATAACCAAACTTCATAACTTGTGCAGAGAAGTAATATAAAGTCAAAAATCAAGCTCTAGCCTTCACCATGTTATTAGAACAAGATATGGAAGCTCATCAGGAACATAATTAAGGCAATGGGGATGTTAAACACAACAAGCATCCATTAATAACAAGGGGAATTATTTGGTCTACTCTCTACACAGCATACTAAACATAGCATATGACATGGTGCGAAAAGCGCATAGCAACTAAGACTAGCTGCCATGAACACAATGTACAGATGAGATGATTAAAACAGCACTAGGACAAGGCAGCGATGATGATGTGTCATGACTGATTTACCTTGTGGCAATCACATTGTGAGTTTGAGAGAACAGATGGGGATGCAGGGTTGGGGCAATAGCCCCCCCTTCAGGTTGGAGAGGGGCGGCGGTCTTGGCAGGGGGGTCAAGGAGGCCGTTAGTAAAGATGGCAGTGGGCAGCTGCATTAGAATGGGAGGAGAAGGAAAGTGGACTGGGTCAGTCTCTATGAGGGATGGACTATGGACAGACAGACTAAAAGACAGACATACTTAGGCCCCGAGGTCAGTCCATCATGAACAGACTAAAGACAGACAGGAGCACTAAAGCCCAGAAGACACCAGTACTCACTGCAGCAGGGACGATCCAGCGAGGTGATATCATGGACTTAGATTGCACTGGTGCTGGTGGTAACTACAAGAGATCCACGGTCAAGAGTTATACTCACAGAGCCACACCTGTCAACATACTGCAGGCCTATCAACTCAATTGTGATAGAAATTTCAAGACACTGGTTTATTATTCGGTCTTGACTGTTGTGGACAACCGCATTCAGCTACAGTAGCTAAAACATGAGTCAGTGAGGGTTATTTTATGGCAGATGGGGTCTAGAGACTTACTACTGGGGTTGGATCTGAGAAATCTATCAGGTTATCACTCAGCGGGACTGGCAGCGGCGGCAGGGTGGGCATCTCCAGCTCCTCTGGTTTGGCCTGCGTAGCGACAAGCCAACGGCTATGTTAACAGCTCACACATTCACACAAATGACATACAATTATTTCTGTGCATTCAGATGCGTTTTAATATATACAACGCAAGCGAGAAACTGGTAAAGCAAAACACAGCTTAAATTTGAAACCTTTG
Source organism: Oncorhynchus kisutch (assembly GCF_002021735.2). Lineage (NCBI taxonomy): Eukaryota > Metazoa > Chordata > Actinopteri > Salmoniformes > Salmonidae > Oncorhynchus > Oncorhynchus kisutch. The sequence continues at coordinate 48,491,890 of NC_034175.2, read as the reverse complement.
ACGGCAGTCCTTCGTTAAGTATTTCAGCAGCCATCATGGTTGCTGATGGCATGAGATCCGCAGTCACCATCTCAACACTGAAGACAACAGAGAAACAAGAGATGGATAAGTGTTTTTCATTTCTTTAGAGTCTGATGAGGTACTGGAATTGCAAGGCTAACGTGCACATTTTCAATGGAAATGAAATCCTAGACATGTGCTTAATATGCAAAGATATGGATGTAGCGATTCACCAATACGCATCCGTCCACGATTCAAATCTTTAAGACATGCGTGCATCGGTCCGTGAACCCCAAAACTGATCAAAAATGTAGCAGGTGTCTGTTAGAAAATTTACTCAAAACTTAACGAATCAATGTGTTTTGCTCATATTACATTCTTTCTACCTTTTGAAAATTACATCATCTTTTGTGACAACTGATGCATCCTCTCCTTCAGCGTCAAACTAAGCATGCAACTGTGTTGACAGTCACTGATCTGCAAGTCCTTTTGCATGACGAACAACCCCGGGCAATATCAGTAGCCTGGTCAAACAGCTTCACGCGCTGACCAATACGAGCTAGGTGGCCTGTTCATGATCTTGCACATCTGCATGGCACTTCCAACATTCATATGCTAAAATGGTTTGCGTGATATTAGGCTTTATTAGTAGTGACAACCTGTAATTTGCTAGGTTTTTGTTAAACTATCTGCTGTTGAAAATAAATAAAAGCAAGCTGCTGAAAGACGACTCATCTTGCTATACCTGCTGAACGGGGCTTACAATTGATTTTGTGATTGTTCAGGTTCACCATCAGCAATAGTTCTGGTAGTTTTGCTTTAAACAGTCAGTGTATATGGTCATTATTAGATACACAGGGTCAAGTTAATAATTTCATAACGAGGACAGCAATTCGGTTTTGCGAGGCACACTGCATTGCGGAAGGAGAAAATAAGCTCCGTAAAAAAACTTCCAAACGGTCAATAGCATTTAATTTTGAGATGGGTGTGAAATCCCAAGTTTTGCTATATATTCATTGGCTATGTCTAGCATTGCAAAAGGAGGGTATAACTGGAAACGTTCAGATTTCTGGTAACTTTAAAGGTTTATTTAGAAGTTCATAAAATGACATATAGTGGCCTTTTTGGATACTACAGATTATCACAGGTGTCTAATTATCTCTGGCTCTCTGTGTGTAAAATATATGAAATAATTAAATAAGATTATGGAAATAAAACAGAATGACAAAGCTGTAAAACAAATAAACCATCTTCGTGAATACCATTGGTGTTTAATATGAGGGTTTCAGCATAAAATATCCATATATATATAGTACACATTTATTTTACGTTTATACACTGCTCAAAAAAATTAAGGGAACACTTAAACAACACAATGTAACTCCAAGTCAATCACACTTCTGTGAAATCAAACTGTCCACTTAGGAAGCAACACTGATTGACAATACATTTCACATGCTGTTGTACAAATGGAATAGACAACAGGTGGAAATTATAGGCAATTAGCAAGACACAACCAATAAAGGAGTGGTTCTGCAGGTGGTGACCAGACCACATCTCAGTTCCTATGCTTCCTGGCTGATGTTTTGGTCACTTTTGAATGCTGGCGGTGCTTTCACTCTAGTGGTAGCATGAGACGGAGTCTACAACCCACACAAGTGGCTCAGGTAGTGCAGCTCATCCAGAATGGGACATCAATGCGAGCTGTGGCAAGGTTTGCTGTGTCTGTCAGCGTAGTGTCCAGAGCATCGAGGCGCTACCAGGAGACAGGCCAGTACATCAGGAGACGTGGAGGAGGCCGTAGGAGGGCAACAACCCAGCAGCAGGACCGCTACCTCCGCCTTTGTGCAAGGAGGAGCAGGAGGAGCACTGACAGAGCAAAATTACCTCCAGCAGGCCACAAATGTGCATGTGTCTGCTCAAACGGTCAGAAACAGACTCCATGAGGGTGGTATGAGGGCCCGACGTCCACAGGTGGGGGTTGTGCTTACAGCCCAACACCATGCAGGACGTTTGGCATTTGCCAGAGAACACCAAGATTGGCAAATTCGCCACTGGCGCCCTTTGCTCTTCACAGATGAAAGCAGGTTCACACTGAGCACATGTGACAGACGTGACAGTCTGGAGACGCCGTGGAGAGCGTTCTGCTGCCTGCAACATCCTCCAGCATGACCGGTTTGGCGGTGGGTCAGTCATGGTGTGGGGTGGCATTTCTTTGGGGGGCCGCACAGCCCTCCATGTGCTCACCAGAGGTAGCCTGACTGCCATTAGGTACCGAGATGAGATCCTCAGACCCCTTGTGAGACCATATGCTGGTGCAGTTGGCCCTGGGTTCCTCCTAATGCAAGACAATGCTAGATCTCATGTGGCTGGAGTGTGTCAGCAGTTCCTGCAAGAGGAAGGCATTGATGCTATGGACTGGCCCGCCCATTCCCCAGACCTGAATCCAATTGAGCACATCTGGGACATCATGTCTCGCTCCATCCACCAACGCCACGTTGCACCACAGACTGTCCAGGAGTTGGCGGATGCTTTAGTCCAGGTCTGGGAGGAGATCCCTCAGGAGACCATCCGCCACCTCATCAGGAGCATGCCCAGGCGTTGTAGGGAGGTCATACAGGCATGTGGAGGCCACACACACTACTGAGCCTCATTTTGACTTGTTTTAAGGACATTACATCAAAGTTGGATCAGCCTGTAGTGTGGTTTTCCACTTTAATTTTGAGTGTCACTCCAAATCCAGACCTCCATGGGTTGATAAATTTGATTTCCATTGATAATTTTTGTGTGATTTTGTTGTCAGCACATTCAACTATGTAAAGAAAAAAGTATTTAATAAGAATATTTCATTCATTCAGATCTAGGATGTGTTATTTTAGTGTTCCCTTTATTTTTTTGAGCAGTGTATGTATGTGCTGTCAATGTTTTGGCGTCAAACTGGTGGCAGTTGTGAAAAAGTCAATAGTTGGAAGAGTTGCAGAGTAATAGAAAATAATGCCATTGTTGATTAAATGCTTTAGTCATTAATTACTGGTAGGCTATTTTCTATCTACTAGAAACTCATGGACATGTATACAAATGTAATACTACATTTTAAAGTTATTCAAGTATAACTTACCAAAGTATTCATAACTGCCAAATATTTGTTGTTAATTACCAAAATGACTGATACCAGTAACTTTGAAAATGTACTGCTAATTTTGCAACCCTAGCTATGTCATAGCTAATTTGTAAACGATTAAATATGGATACATTACTAGCTCAAACACTTAACCTCCTAGAGTCGATTTGTCCACGCCCCGCGGAAATTTAATAATCATATTAAACAATCCCCATTCAAATCTGGCAGTTTAAACTAGAGATAAAAAAATGGTTGTTGCATTGGATGGTTCTCAATCCACTGCATCGGTCGATGTCAGAATTCCGCATCTGCAGTGAAAGGTGACAGAGCTAGAGTGTTTGTCGGACCATGAGACATCCTGAAAATCGTTCTCACATAATCGAACGGTTTGGCCTAGATACCATTATGACCCCTCCATGGAAAAATGACTCTCACAAACACGATGGTTACAAACTAACATGTATCGGAGCCCATGTATCTACATACAAATCGAATCGTCTTGAAAAGGGAAAGATGCACACCGCTAAGACATGTATCAAGGCAGAATTTAGTCATGTGACGTGGGCACACATGACTCCCATGCTCCTCCAGAAGGCAGCAGAGAGCTGTGTAAAAACAACAGCTTTGTCTTGAGTTCTGCGACTTATAGCCTAGTAGCTTACCACCGTGTTTTCCCACTCTAGTCCTAGAGTTCCCCTTTACACTACTAGAAACTACGAGGTAATATACAGTATATCTCCTCAAATGATTCTCTCAGATGGAGCTGTTGTCCTGAGGCTGCCTTGTGGTACCTTATGGCCGGGAGAACACGGGACAGGTGGCCCACTCTAATCTGGGTGTGGCCCACTCCCTCCCTCCATCTCCTATGCATACATCATTTTACACAGGGCGATAAGCATCCCATAGGAACCATCAAAGGCACTTCAAGAAGAATTAAGCAAGAACACATTGCTGCCCCCCCCCCCCCCCAAAAAAATTGCAGTCTCACCTGGGCCCAGCATTGGTCAGCAGTGTGGGTTTGAGCAGGTCCCATGACTCATGTCTCTCAGGACGTCCAGTCAGAGACAGGGACGAGTTGCTGCCCATACGCCCACTACGCACCTTCAGCCTGGGACAGACGAGCAGTGGACATTTGGACAGATCTATACCACACCAACACTCAGCCTAACATTCAACATTCCCTGTTTGTATAGGCTATTTGAGAATTTCAATGCGAGTCACAGTTTAAGTTTGGTGAGTCACACTGGACACACAAGCTGCATCGATTCTTGTTGTTGTGCACATTGTTTGCTTTGAAGTGTTAGTCTGAAAGAGCTCAAACCTAACACGGGAACCCAAACCTGGCTGCGCGCGTGTGCCATCGTGCATACGTTTATTTTGTCCCCCTACACCAAACGTGATCACGACACGCAGGTTAAAATATCAAAATAAACTCTGAACCAATTACATTAATTTGGGAAAAAGCATTAAACATTTATGGCAATTTAGCTCGTTAGCTTGCACTTGCTAGCTAATTTGTCCTATTTAGCTAGCTTGCTGTTGCTAGCTAATTTGTCCTGGGATATAAACATTGAGTTGTTATTTTACCTGAAATGCACAAGGTCCTCTACTCCACCAATTTATCCACACATAAAACGGCCAACCGAATCGTTTCTAGTCATCTCTCCTCCTTCCAGGCCTTTTCATCTTTGAACTTATATGATGATTGGCATCTAAACTTTCATAGTATTACTACACTGACCGGCAACATAGTTCGTCTTTCAATCACCCATGTGGGTATAACCAATGAGGAGATGGCATGTGGGTACCTGCTTCTATAAACCAATGAGGAAATGGGAGAGGCAGGACTTGCAGCACGATCTGCGTCAGAAATAGAAAGGAGTTCTATTTTAGCCCTTGGCAACGCAGATGCTCGCGATAATTGAATAACATGCAATAATTGAATAACAGATTTCTAAATGTATTTTACAACGCACGCGACACGAGCGGTGTGGTCAGCCTATATTCTTTACCTCCATACAAAATCACTTTAGAATAGCTTCTGGAAGAACCTGGCTGTGGAGTGTTGGGGTAGCTCAGGGACATCCCATTTAGCAGAGTCTCTTATACAGAGTGATGAGGGTAAAGTGCTTTGCTCAAGGGCACAGATTTTCCCCCAGGCCGGCTCTGGAATTCGAACCAGTGACTTTTCATACTGGCCCAAAGTTCCTGCTGGGCTACCTGCACCCATCATTCCAAGATGGGTGTTTCCTTTCTCATCAAATAATGTACAATAAAGTCTGGTCGTCCAATGATCTTAATGCATGAGGTGGAGTGAAACACTGCACATTTCTGCGTGAAGGGTAGACACTAGGAACACAACCATACTGTCTTTGTGACCTCACTCACCTGGCTGATGCTTCCTGTAGGTTGGTGTTCTTGTCCCCGATCACAACGTGCTCCTCCAGTGATCCCTATAACATACAGAACATCAGTACATCGAGGAGAGGGCTACAAGAATCAATATGCCTGGTTGCTTGTCCTTCAAAGATAAAATTGCAGCAGTATTCAAAATCCAAGGGTTTACAGCACTTATACAACACACCCCCATTTACATCTAAGAATCCAAAGCATCCCTATGCAATTTCGATGTTGACCCAAGATAATGTCCACAGACGGAGTGCTAGAGTCCAGTAAAGTACCTTGAGAGCAGCCTCTGCCTGAGCTTTAAGGATGTTGCTCTTCAGGTCCTCTGGGGGGCGCAGTGGAGCGAGCACAGGGCTGCTGCCTACACTGTTCAGACACTTCTCTGTGAGCTTCACCACGTCCTCCTGTGTGTGTGTGTGTGTGTGGGGGGGGGGGGGGGGGGGGGGGGGGGAATTCACATGCACACAAAACGCGCAGACAAACACACAGACGGACAATGGAAATGTTGTAGTTATGTCGGCAGGTAGCCTAGTGGTTCGAGTGTTGGGCCGGTAACCGAAAGGTTGCTAGATCGAATCCCCGAGCTGACAAGGTAAAAATCTGTTGTTCTGCCCCTGAACAAGGCAGTTAACCCACTGTTCCTAGGCTGTCATTGTAAATAAGAATTTGTTCTTAACTGACTTGCCTAGTTAAATAAAAGGTCTCCTTTGCCTTCCACCTCCTTCTGGATAAATAAACATAGTAACCGTACAGACGAGAGGTCAGATAGGCTGAGAGGCAGGAAGTTGAGCTTCACATCTGACCTTCCACATTGGGGCGCAACTATTTCAGAAAATGATTATTTGCGAACCTGAGTCGAAAACGAGTACCTAAAACTAGCCATACCTTCCTAATATACACACATGAGGAAGTGTCACGCTTTAGTAAACATCTTTAAATTACCAATAGCTTTGTTATGAGCAGTCAGATACACTGTGCCCCCCTTGGCATACAATGGCTCGTCACCCCAGCCCCACCCGCTCCCTGTCTGCCATTGTGTCTATACATTAGCCTGTCATAGCGACCTACTGTTTGCCTCAGCATATGGGACCCTAAAACTAGTGGCAAACCCCCTGCCCTTACCTACGAAATCAAATATCACACATATGCTTTTGTTTTGACAAACTGTCCCACTCCCACCAGAGACTGTCCATGCAGCTCTCGGCTCCCGTTCCCATACGTTACAATGCAGCGCTGAGTGACATTAAGCAGGCTTTGTCCCCTTTAGAGTGTGGGGTGTGTGTTCCCGGTAATGTGTGCATGAGTCCAAGAGTGTATGTACCCAGTATGCATGTCGCTGTGTATTTGAGCACAGAGGGTATGCAGAATATATCCGCCCTTCCATTTGCTCTTTTCCTCTCCCACACCCAGCTCAGTGCACTGACCTGGTTGTTCATGTTGAGATTGACGTTAGCTCTGGAAGGGACAGGGAGTGGGGCACTGTCCAGTTCCAGCTGCTTCAGCCGCGCTGCCGCCTCTGTGGGAGAAACACAAACAGTATTTACTCACAGCACACATACCAACACCAATCCTTGTGGAGCACAAAGAGAAAATCTAACTATTGAAAACATTTCATAGTCCCATTCGTAACTTTCAATATATATATATATTTTTTTACGGTTTCTGGTGTACTTAGCCTCCAATTACAAAAGATGCCTTTGGTAGGCAGGATATTTGTAAGGCAGTTCTCTTCTTTTTAACATTATACAACCTTACCGAACAACTTCATTTGCAAGGGAGAGTACTTTTTAATGGAGGTTGTAACTACTACGGTTACCTACAATAAGCTTAGTATTTGCATGACTATTGTTGGTGTGTGTGTGTGTGTGTGTGTGTGTGTAAGCTCACCAGCAAGAGAGACTGTGTTGTCTGCCGTGAGGCTGGAGGCGGAGGCTGCCATGCTTGGCCCCGCCTCCTCAGGCAGGCCTGTTGTCGCCATGGGAACAGGGGTCCGGATGACATCATCGACGCACGTCTCCAGCAGATCAGCTACGAGGGGCAGTGGCATGCTGCAGGGGGGAGAAGACAGGACATGAGGATAGACAGAAACACACATTGATTCACCAACATATAGGGGACAGAGGTTTTTCCTGGCCATGTGACTGAGCAGGAAAAAGTCAGGGCCTTAACATGAGAATGACTTACCTGAACACTCTGGAAGACAAAGACTGAAGAGTTTGTCATACTGACAGTGCATGAGGCTCAGCACCCTGGATCCTACTCAACTAAAAATGGATGAAAGAAATGCCCCCATATCCATAACTACGATTGTAACTCAACAGTTGCTTGATCAGCCCTCAAATTAGCGCAAGTAAGAATACACTGTATGGGAATGACAAAATAGCATGTTTCTTCCATCAAAGAGGACCTGGAATTGTGACATGAAACTTTTGTTGCTAAACTCCGGCAGGGTAGACTGTAGCTTACACTCGGGCTGCAGCCGGAGGACAAAGACCTGATGAATGCTGAGAAGAATATTACCACACATACTGCCTTAAGACATGTAGACCTGACACACCAGGCATCATGTTAGATGACATGGGCCTCATTCATACAAATCTCTCTCACAGTTTGGGAGGGAAAGGGAGACAGGAATGAGAGGAGTGTTGGAGGGGTAGAGGGAGTATAGAGTGGGGGAGGTGTACTAGCTAGTGAGTCACATTCCATAAGTGACTGCAGTGAGATTACAGGCTGGAAGAGGCTTTGATAGAACTGGTTTCAGTTTTCTTAGAGACACATTCGCTCCCTCCCTCATGGTAAAGAACATGCTGTCTGCTGCTAATAATTAGCCCACAGGGATCAGCGTGACCATATTTCAGACAAACAACACTCACTGCCATTAGAAAAATAATTAAAAAGCAATGAGTACACAAACCATAAACTGCCTACTCACAAGGAGTTGGGCTCTTAAAATAAAAAAAATGCTATTCATTATCAAAGGTCTCAAAGTACAATACAGAGACAATATTTGGTCACATGACAATGTAAACAGGAAGCTAATTTAAAATAAATCTTCATTGGTAGAGCTGTGAAAGTACCAGTAGTGTCTACATATAGAAATACTAGAGAACATTCAAATTAACCAGCTAGGAACTAACAATACACTGTTAGAAGTTTTTATTCCATCTATCTGTATTCATAATTTGTGCATTAATTCAACACAGAAAAGGCCAGATTTAGACATTAGAAATGTGTGCAGATCCATAAAACGTACCAACATAGATAAAAATCACTCATAAAATGTGGGTTAAATCAAATATTTGGATGATTAAGACTAGACAAAGACAGCCATATGAAATAAAACAGATAAAACCAACTGCTTGGGGCAGTGAAGGCCAAAAAGAAACATTTTATATCCCTGGATAATAAAGTCATTCTTCAGAGAGATGGATGTCTGTCTATAATGGAACAGAACAGTGGTCCAGTGGGTTCATGCTCTCTCCTCTTGCCTCTTGTCAACAGGCTGGTTATTGTCAATCTTTCTTGCCAGCCCTGGACAGTGTCACTGGGGAGGGGTGTGATACGTTTCAGTGGTTGAGTGAGGAGGTGGTATACGAGGGAGGAAACAAATCCAGGTAGTGTGGCGTCACCCGAGCGCAGAGCCAGAGAGCTCTGTCTGGTCTGTTTCTTGTTGAAGATTAGGCTAGGGTCCTAGTGAGACATGTGGGTGAGACAGGGGAAAGGTTGTGACAAGGTCCAGTGGTGTCCACCCACCCACCTCCAGGAGGAGAAGGAGAGGGTCAGCATTGGGTGGTGAGAGGGAGGAGCGGCCTGGACAGAAAGTTGAAGGAAAAGAGGGTGAGGAGGTATAGCACGGTTAACACAAGATGGGAGGATTGTAAAAGTCAAAAAGAGGAGTGTGGAATAGAGAGGGAGAGGAGAAATATAGCAGAACGTACAGAATAGGACTTAACCTGCCTTGGTGTATTAGGTGTTCAGTGACTATCCCCTGTGTGTGACTATTCTTTCCGCAAACTATGTGATGAAGTACAAGACAGAGGTCAACTGGATGTCCTGAAGCTAGCCTTTCTAGACATGATAGTATTACGACAGCGGCAAGAATGAGTTTGGAAACAATGACACGGTCACCATTGCTGTTGAAAAGACCGAAATTAACCTCTGAATTGATGGACATCCTTCCCAACCATGATATTGTGACATATCACTCCATTACGATCTAAAGGAGATATGATTAATCTACTCATTCTTTAGAGTGTGTTACCTTCATAACTAGGTCAGTGGAATGGAAGCACTGCATAGCAAATGACAGAATACATCTACCAATGTGGACAGTTTTACAAACTCAAAGTGAGTGAACAGCGTTTCTCATGCCGCATAACAAGCACTTCTATTAACTCAAAAATGGGGAAATACTACATTCTTAATACCCAGACATTAGGCTAACCTCTAGAGAAGCTAAATAATTGCATGCCGGTGGTGCTATATTAACCCGGCTTATGTTAGGGGTTTGAATTCATAACATGTTTCCAGTACTATAGAAGGTGGATGAGGTGTATTATTGAGTGTGAAACTAAGGTCAAAGAGGTAACAGGAAAACAGATGGGGAGTCAGATGACATAACACGTCAAACAGAGACATGTTGGACAGTTTGACATTAAATAAACTAAAACCAGGCTGAAGCAAACATGGAGCTACTGTAGCTAGCGAGCTACAAATGTGCTTGCTATGTTGGCATGCAGAAGCGTTGTCATGCATTGGTTAGGTTAGTGGAAAAGCAGGCAGATGAGTGAGTGGGCGGTGCAGGTGAATTGAGGGTGAGAGAAGAGTGTCAATTGAGGGTAGTATGCAGAATCAACCACCGGTTGGGGTGAGGGGGATTTAACCTAATGACCAAATTCATTGCAACTCCTATGCTTCTGTAAGACTCCATTTCTTAGGGCTTGAAAACTAAACACAGGCCCTTTCCTACATCTAATTACTTACTTGTGAATCCTCAACAACATTATCTTGAATATCTTCCAAAGTAAAGCCAGGAGCACCAAGCAGTCAGCAAAGAACTTAAGGAATGTGTCTAGCAGGTCGACTTAATTGCCAGTAAGTGAACAAACAAATTCTCAATATGAATCAATACAAGAGATTATCGAAATTACAGGAAGGAACAAAACCCCCTGAAACAAATTCGAACCTCTGAAACCCTTATCGTTAAACATTAGTCAGTCATGATACTAGTCGTTAAAGGCTGTGCTCCGGTCCTGGTCGAAAAACATGATCAGATGCTTTGTTACGTCAGAGCTCCAGCCAAATCACTGCCTCATTTATTCATTTGAATTCCCCACCTTCCACTGTGCTGTGGCCACAGCTGCTGTTAGAACACATTAAATTGAAGGTATAGCATTTACCAGTAAATCATTTCACTGACTGATCTAAAATACTGAAATTCTATTAGCATTGAAGGTCCCCAAGAACACAGTGGCCTCATCATTCTTAAATGGAAGAAATTTGGAACCACCTAGACTCTTCCTAGAGCTGGCTGTCTGGCCAAACTGAGCAATCGGGAGAGAAGGGACATGGTCAGGGAGGTGAACCCCGATCGTCACTCTGACAGAGCTTCAGAATGCCTACGTGGAGATGGCAGAACCTTCCAGAAGGACAATCAATCAGGCATTTATGGTAGTTGCCAGACAGAAGCCACTCCTCAGTAAAAAGGCACATAACAGCCCGCTTGGAGTTTGCCAAAAGGCACCTAAAGACTGACCATGAGAAATAAGATTCTCTGGTCTGATGACACCAAGATTGAACTCTTTGGCCTGAATGCCAAGTGTCAGCATAATGCTGTGGGGATGTTTTTCAGAGGCAGGGACTGGGAGACTAGTCAGGATCGAGGCAAAGATGAACAGAGCAAAGTAGAGAGAGATCCTTGATGAAATCTGCTCCAGAGTGCTCAGGACCTCAGACTAGGGTGAAGGTTCACATTCCAACAGGATAACGACCTCAAGCACACAGCCAAGACAACGATTGTAGTGGCTTTCGGGACAAGTCTCTGCATGTCCTTGAGTAGCCCTGCCAGAGCCCGAACCTGATCGAACATCTGTGGAGAGACCTGAAAATAGCTGTGCATCAACACTCTCACACCAACCTGACAGAGCTTGAGAGGATCTGCAGAAAGGAATGGGAGAAACACCTCGAATATAGGTGTGACAAGCTTGTAGTGTAATACTCAAGAAGACTCAATGTTGTAATTGCTGCCAAAGGTGCTTCAACAAAGTACCCAGTAAAGGTTCTGAACGCTCAGGGGCGGCAGGGTAGCCTAGTGGTTAGTGGTTGGACTAGTAACCGGAAGGTTGCAAGTTCAAACCCCCGAGCTGACAAGGTACAAATCTGTCGATCTTAACTGACTTGCCAAGTTAAATATAGGTAAAATAAAATAAAAATTATGGGGTATTGTGTGTAGATTGATGAGGGGGAAAACAACTTTTAAAAAAGAAGAAAAAAAAAACAATTTTAAAATAAGGCTGAAACATAAAATGTGGAAAAATTCAAGGGGTCGGAATACTTTCCTAAGGCACTTTAGGCTACATGCATGTACACAGAACTGACGTTAGGCCTGCTAGTTACCACTGATGGTGAATTAGCCTAGATCACAGGAGGATTTCAGTTTCCACCACCTGACCTGATCGCCTCAGTGCCTCGGAAGTGATTCTGAAGAGATCTCCAGGCCTTCAGTAAACTTAAAATTCTAATCGCCTGTTGACATCGAGCGATTCACACTTGTTTGGTCGGAGTCATGAAATATGCACAAAGATTGAATTAAGCTATTATAGGCCGGGGCTGACATTTATCTTTCCTCAGTCGTTGCTTTATTACAATCTTAGAGCAGTCGTACACAAGCCTAAGATCACCATGCACCCTGCCAAGTGTCGGCTGGAATGGTGTAAAGCTCGCCGCCATTGGACTCTGGAGCAGTGGAAACGCGTTCTCTGGAGTGATGAATCACGCTTCACCATCTGGCAGTCCGACGGATGAATCTGAAACGCCGACAGTGAGCCAGGCCTAATCTCCCACAACATCAGTGCCGGATCTCACTAATGCTCGTGGCTGAATGGATGCAACTCTTCCAACATCTAGTGGAAAGCCTTCCCAGAAGAGCAGTGGTGCAAAGTCCTTAACTAATTACTTTCAAGTATTTTTTGGGTATCTGTACTCTTTATATTTTTGACTATATTCCTTAAGAAAATATTGTCTTTTTACTCCATACATTTTCCTTGACATGCAAAAGTACTCGTAACATTTTGAATGCTTAGCAGGACAGGAAATTCAAACACTAATCAACCGAACCTCCCTGTTCATCCCTACTGCCTCTGATCTGGCGGACTCACTAAAACAACTCCACTAATGCCTATGATTTTGGAATTACATGTTTGAGCAGGTATCCACATATTTCTGGTCATGTAGTGCATCCCAGCCAGGTACTGAAACAATAACAGGGAGCAAAATGTAATTTCACTTACAAAAAGGGACTAGAAGTAGCATTAGTAGACCACAACAAGTGGTGGTCATGGAAAAAGCCCACCAGAGTATTGGCATAGCTGATGTCCACACTGATTGGGTTGGTATTGAAGAGAGGATCAATGCAGAGAGAGCAACCATTACCATGGATGGAAGATTATTTGTTTACCGCAGGAGAGACAGTCACCAGTCCTGAATCATAGGACCCAGAATGCCCAGAGAAATTGATTGGATGAAGCAAATCTGCAGATAACTTGGAGGGTACATACCTTGCCTTTAGAAAAGGCCTGTTTGGTTTCAGTACATCATCATACTAGAACAAAAAGTAGAGCTTTAAAATGTTGATTTTACGTAAAAGAGAACAGCTTCAAAGTCAACCAAATACAGGAAATGCAGACATTTCAGGAAGTTAAAGCAGACCCCCTTTCATTGCACAGTAATCCTCTGGGGATAACATTTAGAAGAGAAGAGAGAGGGGGGTTGAGGAAAGGGATGAGGTATTTCTTTTTAGAAGAGAGAGTTTGTTGTTGCCAAGCCAGCGGGGGCCACGGCCACCAGCAATGCAGCAGTAGCAGGACTACCACCACTAGCCATCTGCTCAGTGTCAGAGCAAACTGCCAAACATGCACACCATTCACATTCTAGTCACTCACTGTACCCCACACTCACACAAAACCACCACCACCCTACTTCCTGAGAGCTCCAGGATGTGCATATGGCCATGGTCATGTTCATTAGGGCATGCAAAACATTTTTCAAGTGAAAACAAAAATGTGTGTTTCTTATTGAACAAGTCCAGGTAGTCCCACTCCTGTTGCAGTCCAATTTCCTCCAATTGTTGCCGAATGAACACGGCCCAGGTATCTGTCTGGTCACTAGCTGTCCCAGAGCAGAGCAGGCTCTAGGCAGAGCAGGCACTAGGCATAGCCTTTATGTGCATCCCAAATGGCACCCTATTCCCTCTACTTTTGGGCATGCAGATAGCCTAGGAGGTCAGAGCGTTGGGACAGTAACCGAAAGGTCGCTGGTTCAAATAAATGAGCCGATAAGGTGAAAAACCTATTGATGTGCCTTTGAGCAAGGCACTTAACCCAAATTTTCTCCAGGTGCACCATACTACTATGGCTGACCCAGTAAAACAACATTTCATTGCACCTTTCCAGTGTATGTGACAACCAAAAAAAAGGACCCAGATGAAAAGTAGTGCACTATATAGGAACAGGGTGTGATTTGGGATGCAAGCTCCTTGTCAACCACGCACTGCCAAGTGACAGCAGGATGGACAGATTAGGCAGCGTAACGCTCTTATGGCATTAGAACAGCGAGTGGCTCACCTCTTCTCTGATTGGCCACCGCCAGGACTCCTCGGGAGGGTTTCGATTTCCATGGGGCTGCTGGTGGAGACTGAGGGAGCAGGGCTGACCACAGGAAGAGACCAGGGGCTTCTGATGTGGAGTGGCTGGGGGAGAAACAGAGGGACAGGGGTTAGGACATTGGATCATGGGTGGGAGTCCAAAGGACAATTTCCCAAACACAGATTATGCCTCGTTCTAGAATAAAAAGCATTTTCAATTTAAAGTTCTCCATAGCAAGTACTTCCCAGTCCAAGACCAGGCTTAATGTGTTTGGGAAACTAGTCTCAGTCGGGTTCAAGAAATGCAACATACCTTAGTGTCTTTGTTGGGGTTCACTCCATTGTTGTGACTGGTAAAGAGAGGAGAGAGGTGGGAGACGAGAGAGAGCATTCACTAAAACAGTAAATGGTCATATTGTTTTAACAGCGTAACCCTTTAACATTTCAGACTTAAGAGCTTACGTTGATAACCTTGAAGCATATCACATCACACTTTCACTATAAGACATGGCTGCCATGTCAAGGCTGCTATAGAGGACCCATGTTTTTGGCATGCAATGTCGCAGAGCGCTATGCCTTTGATTAATCACTCATCGCCATGACAATCAACGTGAAGTGAGCATTATCAATCACAGTATTTAGTTAGCAATGATGTCATGACTATGTAATTGTCACATGACAATGCCTTCGGAAAGTATTGACTCCATGACTTTTTGAACAATTAGGTTACAGCATTCTAAAATTGATTAAATTGCCCCCCCAATACCCCATAATGACAAAGCAAAAACAGGTTGCTAGAATGTTTGCTAATTTATAAAAAATAAAATCACATTTACATAAGCATTCAGACCCCTTAACTCAGAAGTTTGTTTATGCACCTTTGGCAGTGATTAAAGCCTCGAGTCTTATTGGGTATGACGCTACAAGCTTAGCACACCTGTATTTGGGGATTTTCTCCCATTCTTCTCTGCAGACCTTCTTAAACTCTGTCAGGTTGGATGGGGAGAGCCTCTGCACAGCTATTTTCAGGTCTCTCCAGAGATGTTCGATCAAGTCAAGTCGGTGCTCTGGCTGGGACACAAGGACATTGAGACTTGTCCCGAAGCTACTCCTGCGTTGTCCTGGCTGTTTGCTTCGGGTCGTTGTCCTGCTGGAAGGTGAACCTTCGCCCCAGTCTGAGGTCCCGAGCACTCTGGAGCTGGTTTTCATCAAGGATCACTCTGTACATTGCTCCATTCATATTTGACGCAATCTTGACTGGTCTCCCAGTCCCTGCCGCTGAAAAACATCCCCACAGCATGATGCTGCCACCACCATGCGTCACCGTAGAGATGGTGCCAGGTAAAAAAAATCAAATTCATAGGTCACAAATTTGGTTAGCAGATATTAGTGCGAGTGTAGCAAAATGCTTGTGCTTCTAACAGTGTAGTAATATCTAACAATTCCACAACAGCTACACAAAAATCCAAAGGGATGGAATAAGAATATGTACATATAAAGATGAGCGATGACCGAGAGGCAAAGGCAAGACACAATAGATGGTATAAGATACAGTATACGTATACGAGATGAGTAATGCAAGATAGTTTCCTCCAGACGTGACACTTGGAATTCAGGCCAAAGAGTTCAATCTTGGTGTCATCAGACCAGAGAATCTTGTTTTTTTATCGTCAGAGTCCTTTAGGTGCCTTTTGGCATACTCCAAGTGGGCTATAATGTTTCTTTAACTGAGTGGCGGCATCCGTCTGGCCACTCTACCATAAAGGCCTGATTGATTGTCCTTCTGGAAGGTTCTCTGGAGCTCTGTCAGAGTGACCATCGGGTGCCCTTCTCCCCCGATTGCTCAGTTTGGCCTGGCAGCCAGCTCAAGGAAGAGTCTTGGTGGATCCAAACTTCTTCCATTTAAGAATGATGGAGGTCCCTTTTCTTGGGGACCTTCCTTGCTGGTACACTTCCCCAGATTTGTGCCTTGACACAATCCTGTCTCGGAGCTCTACGGACAACTCCTTAGACCTCTTGGTTTTTGCTCTGACATACACTGTCAACTATTGGACCTTCCATAGACAGGTGTGTGCCTTTCCAAATCATGTCCAATCAATTTAATTTACCACAGGTGGACTCCAATCAAGTTGTAGAAACATTTCAAGTTTGAACAATGAAAACAGGATGCACCTGAGCTCAATTTCAAGTCTCATATCAAAGGGTCAGAATACTTATATATTTGTTAATATGCAACATTTCTAAAAAACCTTTTTTAGTTAGTGTGGAAAAAGTCAAGGAGTCTGAATACTTTCTGAAGGCCCTGATGCATGATAACATGACGATTGGTGAGAAGAGGATGTCAGGCTGATTGTGTTCTATAAATTAGGCCTACCACTTCCCTCCATGACATATTCCCAATGCTTTTCTTTGGTGGGGTGGGGGTGGGTGACATCGACTTTCAACACTGCATATAGATGGTGGCTTCTATGAATGTAATTGTCTGCATCATTTCCAATCCCCCATATATATATATATATATATATATATATAAATAATAGTAAAGAGAATTATTGATTTCATCACATTCCCAGTGGGTCAGAAGTATACATACGTACACTCAATTAGTATTTGGTAGCATTGCCTTTAAATGGTTTAACTTGGGTCAAACATTTCAGGTAGTCTTCCACAAGCTTCCCACAATAAGTCGGATGAATTTTGGCCCATTCCTCCTGACAGAGGTGGTGTAACTGAGTCAGGTTTGTAGGCCTCCTTGCCACACAAGCTTTTTCAGTTCTGCCCACAAATTGTCTATAGGATTGAGGTCATGGCTTTGTGATGGTCAGGGGTTTGTGATGGCCACTCCAATACCTTGACTTTGTTGTCCTTAAGCCATTTTGCCACAAATTTGGGGTCATACTTGGGGTCATTGTCCATTTTGAGGGGTCATTGTCCATTTTGAAGACCCATTTGCAACCAAGCTTTAACTTCCTGACTGATGTCTTGAGATGTTGCTTCAATATATTCACATAATTTTCAAATCCTCATGATGCCATCTATTTTGTGAAGTGCACCAGGCCCTCCTGCAGCAAAGCACCCCCACAACATGATGCTGCCACCCCTGTGCTTCACAGTTGGGATGGTCTTCTGACATTTCTCCAAAAAGTATGACCTTTGTCCCCATGAGCAATTACAAACTGTTTTGGAGCAGTGGCTTCTTCCTTGCTGAGCAGCCTTTCAGGTTGTCAATATAGGACTCGTTTTACTGTGGATATAGATACTTTTGTACCGGTTTCCTCCAGCATCTTCACAAGGTCATTGCTGCTGATCTATGATTGATTTGCACTTTTACGCACCAAAGTACGTTCATCTCTAGGAGACAGAACGTGTCTCCTTCCTGAGCGGTATGACGGCTGCGTGTTCCCATGGTGTTTATACTTGCGCACTATTGTTTGTACAGATGAACGTGGTACCTTCAGGCGTTTGGAAATTGCTCCCAAGGATGAACCAGACTGGTAGAGGTCTACAAATTTTTTTCTGAGGTCTTGGCTGATTTCTTTTGATTTTCCCATGATGTCAAGCAAAGAGGCACTGAGTTTGAAGGTTGGATTTGAAATACATCCACAGGTACACCTCCAATGACTCAAATTATGTCAATTAGCCTATCAGAAGCTTCTAAAGCCATGACATTTTCTGGAATTTTCCAAGCTGTTTAAAGGCACATTCAACTGAGTGTATGTAAACTTCCGACCCACTGGAATTGTGATAGTGAAATATAAGTTAAATAATCTGTCTGTAAACAATTGTTGGAATAATTACTTGCGTCATGCACAAAGTAGATGTCCTAACCGAATTGCCAAAACGATAGTTTGTTAACAAGAAACTTATGGAGTGGTTGAAAAACAAGTTAATGACTCCAACCTAAGTGTATGTAAACGTCAACTATATAACTATATTATATATATATATATATTTTCCTTTATTATTTCCCACTAACCCTAACACCCTTCCCTAATAGTAATAATTTGGGTGTTCCCGAGTAGCACAGGCAGTGCATCTCATTACAGACCCTGGTTCGATTCCAGGCTGTATCACAACTGGCCGTGATTGGGAGTCCCATAGGGCGGAGCACAATTGACCCAGCGTTGTCCGGGTTTGGCCATCTTTGTAAATTAAGAATTTGTTCTTAACTGACTCGCCTAGTTAAATAAGAGTTAAATAAATGAATAAAATTGGAGTAAAACTAAGACAAAAAGACTTAGGCTTCTACATGTACACATTTCACTCACAATGCTTTATTGCTGTTGCTATGTAAAAAAGGTAACAGCAGCACACACACACAAAGAAATCTTGGGAATAAAACAATGCACACTGATCACACACTGTACATAGAGCAAGAACTTCTTGTGGCAGACAGCTCTCGCAGTCCTCACTCTATACTATGTGTGGTTGTGATGATAACCAGTGCTCGCCTCCCCCAGCACACAGGAGAGATAAAGACTCCAAACGCAAGGCAAGTCTGGAGGAGGTTACACACCAGAGGGGTACAGACTGTGTGTGAAGAACTCTGATATAGTTTGTGTGTGCGCGCGTCTCTCACTCTGTGTGTGTGTGTCATGTTAATCACACTGAGATGAGTCAAGTCTTACAACGACAGAGGAGAGATATTCATAACAAACAGCTAGAGAAATGATCAGTGCCCATTCCAAATATCCAGTTCTTGAAAAAATAAAAGTACTTACTCTTGGGGCTTGTTGGCTCCTGGGAAATAATATGAGAAAGAACATCAAAATTAGTCAGGTATGATGTATAAGGGTCTTTCTATAAATAATGTAGCCGATGTGTAACACTGGGAAAAACCTTTCAAAAAGGTTTGTAACAAAATCAAAAGGATTTTCATGCAGTTCCATGTGTACTTAGTGGTTTAACCGCAACAGAGTAGAGCAAAACCATTCAATTGAAGCGGCAGGAAACAAACAAGTGGCCACATCTCTCACAAAATACGATCAGCAATGAAATCACAGATAATTATGAGGGAGCAGAAGAACTTATAAATTGGCTACAAAAATTACTTTTCCTCAATTTAGTGCTTGAAATCAAGGTAGGCTTTTTACAATAATTGAATTTCTGAGCTACAAATTCAAGTAGGCTACTTCAAGTCCCTTGTTTAAAATTGCAGGTGTAACATGGAAAACATGTATTTGTTATTTATTACCAGGTCATGTGAATAAGCCCACTAGGCAATGTAATTGGTCGTCATTATATCCACAATAATTAATAGGAAAAGCAGTCTATCCTACCCAATTGCGCACAGTAGCCTCGGTGTCCAATCCGAGGGACAAAAATATATGAAAATATTAAGTAATTAACTTGCTGTTTTCTCTGTCAAATCTAACGAGACCCTGCTGTAAATCAAGCAGACAACAGATGATCAACATCAATTCTCTAGGGATCCAGGCACAACTGTCTTCACCTGCATAACGAATAATACCAAAATATTTTGAACATTCCTCACTAAAATCAGCGCTATCACAAAATCAGTTCATAATTTGACTGTCATTCAAAAAAATACCTGGACACCAAATGCGCATCCAATAAGTATTATGCATCATTATTGAAGAACCAAGTTAATGCCAATATCTAGGTTAAGCATCAAGGTAAGGCGACTTTCAGTTAGAAGCATTCGATTTTACAATCGCAAACATCATTTTGGATTTGTGAGCCAATGAAAACAGTTTCCACCCCAAAACATAAGGAGACACAAAATGTAGTTACACTGCATTTCTAAGATCTCCACAACCCCCCCCCCCCCCAAAAAAAACTGTCCGACAGCTAGATTCAGGATTCTTACTGGGTCAATGTCTAATTTAGCTGAGTAATGCTTAATATATGATTTAACTTACACTGCCATAAATGCAAGGACAGAAAAGTAATGTTTTATGTCATACAAATCCATCAAGACACCAACCATGACAAAAGGGTTAAACAGGCTTTAAATCCACTCTTGAATTGTATAGAATATAGTAATGAGCCCCTCTTATATATTCATGGAATGACCTTAAGAAGTATTGGCTAATTATTATAAATGACTTATCAACAGTTGTAACAAGTTGTCCGGTGTAGGAAATCCTCACTAGCTTATAGAAAGACCCATAAGCAGTATATTATACTGTGTACTGTATAAAACATGTTTCCACCCACCCCGGTTCATCATGGTCCTCCTGGAGTAGCGTCGGCTGGGCCTCCTCTCAAACGATGCAGACCTCCTGGCTTTGTTGCCCTTGGTGGTCTGGTACTCAGTCTTCCCACTGGGGTCAACAGGGTCATATTCATTAGTGCACACCATAGCAAGATGGCTTGCAAAGGGAAGAGGTAAACAAGCCTTTAATTTTGGACAAGTTCAGGTAGTACCCTCCCCATTTAATTTGGTTTCTTTCCTAGTGAATACAACCCAGAACAATACACTGGGAGGGGGAATGAGAGCGAACCCAACCAACCCACTAGCAGGCAGGGGACAGTCAGGCAGTGAGTGCCCAGCGTAAACTGAAAACAGGCAGAGATAGGGAGGTTAGACCTCCCTTGCAATCAGACCACCAGGACTGATTCAGATAACGACTGGAACTTCTGTTGGGGCTCAGGATCCACAAAGGGAATAACATAATGAAAAGCCTAAGCTAGATCCAGCTGAAGAGAAAGCATGAATTCAAACACATGTAATTGTAATGGTTGTAATGAGGAAAAAGAGGGTTATTGGAGTCAAGTTCAGTTGTGGAAGAAACTTCAGATAGAGGCAGAAAAGACTACATGAAAACAGCAAGCGATAAGATTCCTTAAATCGATGAGAATGGTTTACGTTGAGTCCAGAGTTTTGACTGGTCAGGCCACATGGTCAGGATGGAAACACACCAGGCCATATGGAATATAGCCAAGTACTAGAGTTGAGTAGACAGAGAATCAGTGTTGTTGTAACCACTGTTGGGGTACTCCAGAAGAAAAATAAACACAGAGGGTGCACCAGTCCCCTCCCTCATACCCCCAGGGTGGCATTCAGATCTCAAATCCTCGACAAGGTGTTGTGACACGGGACTGACCCCTGCTGAACTCTGTAACCATCCAACTAGAAACACCCCACCTTGAAATAACAAGGCCCCAGAGAGAGCCTGCAGTTGCTGCTTTAGCAGTGCGTAGTTTACACTGCAGCAAGACAAGCTATTATTACACAACGGACCAAGGTGAATGTTGGACGTTTAGTGAGTTTCATTAGGCACAGTCAGCTTAATGAGAGCATATGGTGGGTTGAGTCCTATTAAACTTATAATCTGAGGATTTGTCGTGTGTGCAAATTGTTGGAATTTGAATAAGCTGATGAAACATGCATTCTAAAAATTGTGTGGTGACTTGTGCAGTGTGGACTGAATCCAGTTAGACGTACACTAAGCAGAGCGAACGCTAAGCAGAGCACGCGCTAAGCAGAGCACGCGCTAAGCAGAGCGAACGCTAAGCAGAGCGAACGCTAAGCAGAGCACGCGCTAAGCAGAGCACGCGCTAAGCAGAGCGAACGCTAAGCAGAGCGAACGCTAAGCAGAGCGAACGCTAAGCAGAGCGAACGCTAAGCAGAGCGAACGCTAAGCAGAGCGAACGCTAAGCAGAGCGAACGCTAAGCAGAGCAAACGCTAAGCAGAGCAAACGCTAAGCAGAGCAAACGCTAAGCAGAGCAAACGCTAAGCAGAGCAAACGCTAAGCAGAGCAAACACTAAGCAGAGCAAACACTAAGCAGAGCAAACACTAAGCAGAGCAAACGCTAAGCAGAGCGCTGTTCAGTAGCTACCTGTAGCGGAAGCGTGATCCCATGCGTATGAACCCGGAGCGTGCTGATCCTTTCTGGACCGGGCCGCGGAGCCGGAAGAAAGCATGGTGTTCCACAGCACACTTCCACAGGTGCTTACAGGCCTTGGGGTGGTCCATACGGAACACAAACGTGTGCTCCTGCTCTTTACCCTGAGAAGGTGACAGACAGGAACATAGCATTAGCAAAACTCTACTGTGTCACAGCAACAGGAGACAGAGTTAACACACTGACATGAAGCACTGGTAGGACACACATGTTATAACTAGGGCCTAAAGTTTATTCCTGAAGAAAAAACAGAGCCCCAAAACAGCATATGGTGGACGCGAAAAATGAGCCTGGTTGTAGACATGTTTTAAGTTCTTATTTTTATTTATTTATTTATTTTACCTTTATTTAACCAGGCAAGTCAGTTAAGAACACATTCTTATTTTCAATGACGGCCTGGGAACAGTGGGTTTACTGCCTGTTCAGGGGCAGAACGACAGATTTGTACCTTGTCAGCTCGGGGGTTTGAACTCGCAACCTTCCGGTTACTAGTCCAACGCTCTAACCACTAGGCTACGCTGCCGCCCCAAAATGGCTGAGATCCCGTTAACGAGCTCGATATGACAACAGCCAGTGAAAGTGCAGGGCGCCAAATTCAAACAGAAATCTCATAATTAAAATTCCTCAAACATACAAGTATTTTAGACCATTTTAAAGATATACTTGTTGTTTATCCCACCACAGTGTCCGATTTCAAAAAGGCTTTACGATGAAAGCACACCGTCTGATTATGTTAGGTCAGTATGTAGTCACAGAGAAACACAGGAGTAACAAAAAGCAGAAATATAGAACAAATTAATCACTAACCTTTGATGATCTTCATCAGATGACACTCATAGGACTTCATGTTACACAATACATGTATGCTTTGTTTGATAAAGTTCATATTTATATCCAAAAATCGCAGTTTACATTGGTGCGTTACATTCAGTAATGTTTTGCTTCCAAAACATCCGGTGATTTTGCAGAGCCACATCAACTTACAGAAATACTCATAATAAACATTGATACAAGAGTTATGCATGGAACTTTAATGCAACCGCTTTGTCAGATTTCAAAAAAGCTTTACTGAAAAAGAACACCATGCTATAATCTGAGTACAGCGCTCAGAGACCAAAACAAGCCACATAGATATCCGCCATGTTGGAGTCAACAGAAGTCAGAAATAGCATTATAAATATTCACTTACCTTTGATGATCATCAGAATGCACTCCCAAGAATCCCAGTTCCACAGTAAATGTTTGTTTTGTTCGATAAAGTCCACAATTTATGTCCAAATGCCTCCTTTTTGTTCACGCCTTGAGTTCACAAATCCAAATTCACGACGCGCAGGCCAGACGAAAACTTTTAAAAAATCCATTAGAGTTCGTAAAACATGTCAAACGATGCATAGAATCAATCTTTAGGATGTTTCTTTACATAAATCTTCAATAATATTTCAACCTGAGAATTGAAATGCAATGGAACGCAGCTACCTCTCACAGGAGCGTGCCTGAATGAGCTCATGGCCTTCTGGCAGACCTCTTACTCAATCAGCTCTCATTCTCTCCTCCTTCACAGTAGAAGCATCAAACAAGGTTCTAAAGACTTGACATCTAGTGGAAGCCTTATGAAGTGCAATCGGACCAAATTCACACTATCTTGGATAGGCAAAGAGTTGAAAAACTACAAACATCAGATTTGCCACATCATGGTTGAATTTTTTCTCAGGTCTTTGCCTGCCATATGAGTTCTCACAATCATCATTCAAACAGTTTTAGAAACAGTTTTAGAGTTTTTTCTATCCAAATCTACTAATAATATGCATATTGTAGCTTCTGGGACTGAGTAGCAGGTAGTTTACTCTGGGCACCTTATTCATCCAAGCTACTCAATACCGCCCACAAGCCATAAGAAGTTACCGGATTGGTTATGGTTCCAGACAACCTGAGTGTGCAATAAGAACTGGTTAGTATGGTAGGTCTCCTCTTTCCCGCCGATGTGGATGAACTTGACAATATACAACAACCCTATTCCCTGTGTTTCCCTCATTTGAATCAGCTCATGGCCATGCAGAGAAAGGCTGCTTGCCCTGCAGTTCCCAATAACTTCCTCATTAACGCAATTTTCCACCAGGCCTCGACGAGGCACATTAAACTCCTTCTCGTGTCCTAATCAGTTATGGCAGAGTAGCAACTTTCTCAGCAGTGCTCTGCTCTGCTGCTAACCAGCCCTATTCAGTGCTCTGCTCTGCTGCTAACCAGCCCTATTCAGTGCTCTGCTCTGCTGCTAACCAGCCCTATTCAGTGCTCTGCTCTGCTGCTAACCAGCCCTATTCAGTGCTCTGCTCTGCTGCTAACCAGCCCTATTCAGTGCTCTGCTCTGCTGCTAACCAGCCCTATTCAGTGCTCTGCTCTGCTGCTAACCAGCCCTATTCAGTGCTCTGCTCTGCTGCTAACCAGCCCTATTCAGTGCTCTGCTCTGCTGCTAACCAGCCCTATTCAGTGCTCTGCTCTGCTGCTAACCAGCCCTATTCAGTGCTCTGCTGCTAACCAGCCCTATTCAGTGCTCTGCTCTGCTGCTAACCAGCCCTATTCAGTGCTCTGCTCTGCTGCTAACCAGCCCTATTCAGTGCTCTGCTAATAGTGCTTCATTAATTCAGACAGGAACAGGGTCACAAAGAGAATACATTCACAGGGCGGATTAAGACGTCAAAACAAAGACCTCGGGAGATGAGATCCAGAATACCTTTGAGAGCGAGAATGTGCAGTCCAGTGTTGGACACACACACCAGAGATTAGTGGTCCCAAAGTAAAGACCCTGGCCACATTGCGATGGTGCAACACATTCCAAGTGGTCAGCTGTCAAATTGGCTGAGCAGCAGTCCCCATCAACTACTAGTAATGATTTTAATTAGTCTACTGTCCCCCATTACAACACTGTCTAGCCTTTCCTCCTCTCTACCTGAGGGCATCACATCTACATACTGTACATGTCGCAGCACTACAGAATATTAGGAGTCACATCCATCTACTGTGTATTGCAGGATTCCTTTGACTACTGCTTCAAATAAACCTCATTCAGTTCTTTCCCAAAACATTTGGGTTTGAGGCATAGCGTATAACTGCATCTACACAACAAATTACATCAGATGTCTGAAAACATCTTGACGAGGTAGGTGAAGTATCTTTGACCATAGAGTGAACTCCCACTTCCAGGTGTTCAGCAGTGTGTAGTTGACAGACAGAAAGACAACCAGTGCCAAAGCCTCGTTAGCCCGTCTAGTGACGGCCCAGCCGGGGGGGGGGGGGGGTTCAACATTAACAGCTCGACAGCCTGGTCTAAAGGAGTGCTAGGAGCTGCTGTAAAGGCTGTGGATGCCACAGATGCCGGAGGGAAAGAGCTGATGCTTTAATGGACTCTCCCTGGAGATGAGCCAGACCGGCCAGGCAGCCTCGGAAATCCACACATTCATTCCCACACACAGAAACCTCCCTCACACAAAATAGGGAACAACAAACCTACCCAAAGATATGCCTCTGCTTCAGAACTGACCTGGGCTATACTGATCTCCATACACACCCCCTCACAGATACGCAAACATCCTAGTCCAATGAACACATCTTGATTCCTGGGTATAGGCAGGCAGCCAACCAG
The DNA here is from genome assembly GCF_002021735.2 of Oncorhynchus kisutch. NCBI lineage: Eukaryota > Metazoa > Chordata > Actinopteri > Salmoniformes > Salmonidae > Oncorhynchus > Oncorhynchus kisutch. The sequence goes on along the minus strand of NC_034175.2, from coordinate 48,465,993 downwards.
CTGATTGGAAATGTCCTACACTACATGGCTGCTTGAGCTGCTGCCCGTCTCCCTCCATATTTGATTTATTTCACATTTATTTAAGCAGGTAGGCTAGTTGAGAACAAGTCCTCATTTATAACTGCGACTTGGCCAAGATAAAGCAAAGCAGTGCCACACACAAGAAGAGAGTTACACATGGAATAAACAAACAGAGTCAACAACACAATGGAAAATGTCTACATACAGTGTGTGCAAATGTGGTAGGATAAGGGAGCTAAGGCAATAAATAGGCCATAGTGGTGAAATAATTACAATATAGCAACTAAACATCGGAGCGATAGATGTGCAGAAGATGAGTGTGCAAGTAGAGATACTGGGGTGCAAAGGAGCAAAATAAATAACGTATGGGGATGAGGTAGTTGGATGGGCGATTTACAGATGGGCTATGTACAGGTGCAGTGATCTGTGAGCGGCTCTGACAGCTGGTGCTTAAAGTTAGTGGGGGAGATATGAGTCTCCAGCTTCAGTGATTTCTGTAGTTCGTTCCAGTCATTGGCAGCAGAGAACTGGAAGGAAATGTGGCCAAAGGAGGAATTGGCTTTGGGGGTGACCAGTGAAATATACCTGCTGGAGCGCGTGCTACGGGTGGGTGTTGTTATCGTGACCAGTGAGCTGAGATAAGGCGGAGCTTTACCTAGCAAAGACTTGTAGATGACCTGGAGCCAGTGGGTTTGGCGACAAATATGAGGTCATACAGGTCACAGTGGTGGGTAGTATATGGGGCTTTGGTGACTAAACGGATGGCACTGTGATAGACTGCATCCAATTTGTTGAGTAGAGTGTTGGAGGCTATTTTGTAAATGACATCGCTGAAGTCGAGCATCGGTAGGATGGTCAGTTTTACGAGGGTATGTTTGGCAGCATGAGTGAAAGATGCTTTGTTGCGAAATAGGAAGCTGATTCTAGATTTAATTTTGGATTGGAGATGCTTAATGTGAGTCTGGAAGGAGAGTTTACAGTCTAACCAGACACCTAGGTATTTGTAGTTGTCAACATATTCTATGTCAGAACCGTCCAGAGTAGTGATGCTGGACGGGCGGGCAGGTGTGGGCAGTGATCGGTTTGCCTGCCTGTCTTCTCCCCCCCCCTCCCCCTGCAGCACATTGTTATAAAAGCAGCTTTGTAGAGCTCTGCTCCAGCCTCCGGTGGTATACTGTAACAAGGCGGTTTTCAATTTCAGTTCAATACAAAGCCCTTTTATTGGACTGGAACAAAGTAACTGCCTTTACTGATATTATGTGGTCAGAAAGTATAGCCTACACATTTCAAATAGTACTACCACAACATAAAGAGAGCATGACTAATCAACTCTCCTTAGTCATAGACATAATTTTCAGTTTTCAGCCTAGGTAACAGGTGACATTAGGACCATTCATGAGGAGACTGGAAAACTGCAGGGCTCTCTGCAATGACAGGAGCTTTACAGAAAAGTACAGGGGCTTCGGATTGTATTGAAAAGTAGTGGTAGAAAACGGACATTTCAACACCAGCTACTATAATTCACTAAGGCAGCACACAATAGAACAACATGATGGAAGATAAAGAGTAATGCAGCATGATAAACAGAACAGGATGTGAGCATGGATACTTCAGACTCAGACCCAGGTGGAAACAACTATCCCCAGCTACACCAGGGCCCTCCAAGAGGTTGAGTGTAAGGATACGTGTATGGGAAGATTGCCCAGTAGAAAAGAGTAGGGGGTAAGAGCAGGGATCATGGCTGCCCCCACTGTGTGTGTGTATGGCAGAGGGTTGGTTCATTACCTCCTCGGTCTCCTGAGCTTCTTCTCCGTCATCCTCCACCACCACCAGGGTCAGCGTGCTCTTCTTAAAGTCTAGACGGGTGATCTTGGGCCTGGGACACACACGGAAAAGCACACAATTAAACGAGAGATAGTGATCAAGACCCACAAGTCCTTGAACTAGTAGAGACACAGGTAGAGATCAAGTATGGCCACAGGTCTTTACCAGAAGAACAGGCCTATCTTGGTCTCTCCCTCAAACACCAGCACTCCAGTGGGGGTCAGTCCTAGCTGGTAGTCATTTCCATCTCGAGCCTGAAGGGACAGACACAGCCATTCAGCACAGTGTTACAGTTTACTTACCTTCCTTAATCTCCACAAGAGTCTTGTTTTTATACCAGTAGAGCGAGACAAAGAAAGAGCAAGAGAGATAAGAGAGACCCCCATCCTGGTGTCCTCACCTTGACCATGTGCATGTCCACCCCATACATCTCCAGCCACTTGGCCTTGTTCAGATAGTTAATCTCCGCCTGCGATGGCATCTGGCCCCTGGGATGGAGCGGCGGGAGAACAAGCAGAATACTAGGTTAAACAGGGGATAAGGTTGGTGGGTGATGAAGGTCACACGCAAAGAATGTTGACTCTTGGGATGAACCACGACTGATGATACTAAATCATAAGTGACATTAAAATCTCAACCATGACGAAGTCATACATCACAGGTAGCTCATGCATGTGTTCCATGTTTTTAAAAAAAACACCCATTGACAAGATTTAGCATCTTGTTACATCCACTATAGTACATGAGTCAGGGTAACCTGGGGTCAAGATCGGCCCACACTGAGACATGCTTTAAATCCATTTCTGAAAATAAGCAAACCTAACCATACTTGGGAATACCCCAGCCCCAGTACATCAAGGGTGATCAAATAATATAGCGGGTGGATGATCTACACTCCCCTAGGAAAGGTAAATAATTGAGAAGCTTAAGTAGCCTAACCCTATAGGCAGTGAAATACAGGAGAAACTCCTGGCTGTAACCATCGTATACACAGTAATGTAAAGGCTGTATATGACCGGCTATACAACCTCTAGACATTGGTGACACTTTACAATACCTTACCATTAAAAACTGATTTATAAAATGCCATATTATGGAGACATCATAAATTGTTCAGACATTTTCAGTGATATCATTGTTTTACCTGCACTCCTTCCAGGTGTTGAAGATGGCCAGCTCCATGGCCTCAGTCTGTTCTGGCATGAAGCGGAACTCTGACACCAGATCCAGGGCATGCTCCCCAGGGTCACAGTCTCCCAGCTCAGCTGGAACACAACAGGTAACATACTGAGTACTTTAAGCCCAACTCAGACACCAGATCCAGGGCATGCTCCCCAGGGTCATAGTCTCCCAGCTCAGCTGGAACACAACAGGTAACATACTGAGTACTTTAAGCCCAACTCAGACACCAGATCCAGGGCATGCTCCCCAGGGTCATAGTCTCCCAGCTCAGCTGGAACACAAACAGACATGGGTTCTCTGAATCACTCTAGAAGGTTGGTTAAGGCATGCTGTCTGGGATTGTTTATCAATGAAAGAGATGCTAATAAGAAGCTGTATGTATTCGTCTATCACCATCATTTGGGTCCCTGATTTAGGATTTATAGATGACCCGTTAGCTATTAATGACATTTGTTATTTTGAATAATTCCTTTAAAGGTGCCTGCTTCAATTTCTCAAACCAACTAGGACACGAACATTAAAATACATCCAAATCATATTTAAGTGGAGCAACAGACATCCAATGATGCCTCACTCCCCTCTTTCCTTACATAGCATCATGGAGATAACCCTGTCTGACTGCAGGCAGGGGTATAAATAGGACAACAGTATGCTATCTGGGTAATGGAGGTGAGGAGAGGCTCTTTGTTATCAGTGATTTGCTGCAGACCAAGGCAGTGTAGTGATGTGTCAGAGCTCAACGTGGGGCTAAGGGTCAGGGGTCGGGGCCATGACAGGGATGGATGTTGCTGACATGGTAGAGAAGGGAATGCCTCACCTCCTCCTGGTCATTGGTCAACAAATCAAATGTGGGAAATATGGACAGACGTCCAGCCTAGCTGCCAAACAGAATGGAGTCGAGCTACCGACCGGACATTCAGTAGGTTACATTGAAATCTGAGGCTTTGACTAACTGCTTGAGGGTCCATTATTTGACTTGCTGGACATTTAGCTAGCAGGCATCAAGCAGAACAGAATACAATCTGAAATCCTGATATCTATTCTACCTAAAAGCATGAGCGTTTTATTTGGGAAGGGCCATTCAGAGTTCTGGCTAAAGAGTGAGTTTTGAGAAACAAAAAGTGGTTTTGCTGTAAATAAAGAGGCTGTGATGGTGTGGATGACTTGAGAGAGAGCGAGAGAGAGGGGATGGTGAGAGGGGATGAGGGAGAGGGCTGGATTAGGGGGCCTTTGCAGAGAGCTGGGCTCTAATGAGCTTGCATTTACCCCCACAGAGGAGCTGGAAGAGAGGGAGGGGGCTCACTTCCATTCAGAACAACCCTGGAGTGCCCATTTACAGTTGGAACACTGAGCAAGGACTGCAGCCTCAGCATTTGGGCCAACTCCTCTGGGCAGTGCTGCGGCAGCAGCACACATTCTTGAAGAGAGGGTAGCGATAAGCCCAAATTATCTTCCATTTCCACAAATACTCCACCATGTTAATAGGCTCTGGAAGGCTACTGTGGCGCTATGGTCTCTCCCTGCTGATAGCAAAGATTCCACCCCCTCAGAAAACTGCAACTCGGTGGCTCTCATTCAAGAGGAGTTATGACAACCACACCTAGACATTGGGCCATCGTTGTTCTTACCTTGCAAAGAGAAGGCCGCCAGCTCCACTGCTGTGTCGAAAGGACATTCTAACCTGTGATACAAGGACGAGTGTTCAGTAGGAGAAATAAAATGCTGTGGTCTGAGTGCTGTTGCTTTCAACAAGGTACAGTACACACTAGGAAAGGATACTGTCTGAAGAGATCAGTCACAGCGGTTACAGCAGGGAACTACTGCATCTAACAGCCCATTTCTCGCTCCAGAGCTAATACACAACAACCCGGTGTTATTGGATTGCCGGACAAACATGAACACTAATCCCCATGTAAGCGAAAATGGATACTAATATTCACAATCTACTTATTGATGTAAATAGTTTCCTTCCAACATCACGTGTGTAATCCACTACTGTAGCTAAGCCTCTTAGCATCTGTATCATGATGCAACAGAACAGATATAGCTAACATGTCTATAGGCCAAGTACATCATTACAACCATGTTAAATATATTGAAGCACATGAAGTCTACACTAATGTAATATACTGTACATCTAATATAGGAAGAGCAAAACAGTGGGTGAGGGAGGTTACTTACTTGCCACTGAGGATATCTTGTTTTAGTTGCAATACAAATAGATATCTGCGAGAATAAAAGGGTCATTTGTTCATAAAAAGTCCAGATTAATGTCCCCAATAAATACAAATGTTCTAAAAACAATTGGTGATTATTGAATAGTAAATAAGACGACGACAAGGTGACCTGGTCAACTCCTCATGCAGGTTGTTGGGTTCTGAGGAGTAGAATTTGACCCTCATGTGAAGGCAGTATGGGGGTCCGACTGCACAGAGGTAGGGGAGGAACGGAAGAGAGGAAGGAAAGAAAGAGGTTTGAAATGAGAATGGCATTAATTAAATCCATCTGTTTCTGGCTGTTCCATCAACATACCCATCCATTATACATCTCTAGAGCTACATTGGTACAGAAAAGAGGCAATAGAAGGGCTATAGCTTGTGTATCTCCAATGATTGTGAGGTCAAGAACATATACTTACTTTTGACTTGTTTTTTAATGCTTTTTGTAACGTCAAGCCAATGCTGCAAAAGAGACGAGAAAAGAACACATTTCAATGACAGGAAAGAATCAACCATCTAGACTCAAGAGAATCCATGGCATGGACAAGGCCAAAAACACATGTGTTCGACAGCAGCCTCACCTAGGATACCACACAGTATGATTGTGTCACTAGAAAGGGAATTTCTGATTTGTAACTCGTCTGGGAGTTGGGAGATGAACAATTATATGAGGGAGGGGCAGGGGTTTAGGAGGGTGCGTGCGTGAGTAGGGGGGTGGGGTGGGGGGTGCTACTCAAGCTGATGAGGGAACGGAAGGTCTCTGCCACAGCCCTATTTCACACTTCTCTCCCCCACATTCCTCTCTCCAGATCTCCCTCCCTACTACCTCTCTCCTCTCCTTCCTTCTATGCCCGTCACACCATATCAGCTTGCCCTGGCTGCTGGGTCTTTGATAGACACTGAACTTAATCTTTACTTTCTGCGACAAACTGTACTTGAACCTTCCACCAATCCCTATTCCAGAGAAGAGCAATTCAAGTTCAGTGGATAAATCTAACCATAACAAACCCCTTCCTAATTCTTAGAACAAGGTTGGGTGGGTGGTAGTAAAAGTGAGTCTCTAGGATTGTCTGCTACTCTGGTCTTACCGGTACTTGTGCAGAGTCCATGAAGCGTAGTCCGAAGTAGTCCTTCTCTACGATGTCCAGATGATACATGATCTGGTCAAACAGCTCCTCACCTTTGGCTTTTTTCTGACAGAGCAAGAGAGATGTCAGAGGTCACACAGTCATTAATCTGGAAGCAATGTCATCAATCATTCAACAGACTAGGTCTAGACTTTTCACCTTGTTCTCTTTAGCATTTTAATAATAGTTTCATATTTCAAATATTTTTTAACTGTTGCTCAATGTTATTTATTATGGTTAACACAATACAAGTGGAACGAGCAAGTGGAGAAGTTTCGCTAAGTCACTACTGGTGGAAAAGTTCTAGAGCTGTTTTAAGGGTGTCACGCCTTGGTCATTGTATTTTTGTGTTTTCGTTATATATTTGGTCAGGCCAGGGTGTGACAGGGGTTTATGTTATTGTATTTTCGTATTGGGGTTTGTAGTATTTGGGATCGCGGCTGATTAGGGGTGTTGTATAGACTTGGCTGCCTGAGGCGGTTCTCAATCAGCAGTCAGGTGATTCTCGTTGCCTCTGATTGGGAACCGTATTTAGGTAGCCTAGTTTCGCTTTGTATTTCGTGGGTGATTGTTCCTGTCTCTGTGTAGTGTTCACCAGATAGGCTGTATTAGGTTTCACGTTCCGTTTGTTGTTTTTGTATTTTATAAGTTATTTCATGTATCGCCGTTTTCTTTATTAAAGATCATGATTAACCACCACGCTGCATTTCGGTCCGACTCTCTTTCGACAAACGAAGAACGCCGTTACAAAGGGTTCGTGTATTCTTCCCTGATACTCCACTCCCCAGACACACTGTTGATTTCATTGCCTCTATAACTGATTAGAAAACACGCAAAAAAAGAGACGAGAGCCAAATAGAACATATTATTTAGCTGGCTTCGCCTACTTTAAAATCAGGCACACTGCCACATGTTTAGGTCTTTCCCTTCTGTTCTGGTGAGCAGTTTGAACTCTATGATAGAGTGTTTCCTGCAGTCAGTCTGACAGGTCGTACCAGTCTCCAGTCTGCACTGCTCAGATGGGGTGTTAGCTGCCCAACTCCTGTAGCCTGCTGCTGTACTAGCTAGTTCAGTACACGGCCAACTTCAAAATAGCAGGAAGAATGGCAGCACTGGGGTCACCATGGCAACCTGTTAGTAGGCTGCAACACAGCGAGTCAGCGTGACCCCAGTCAGTCTTTACTCTCTGCCCAGCAGTCTGACTGACTAACCACACACAGTAGCCAGACAACACAGTACACAGTCTGTAGCCCTGTAGTGAAGTCTCAGCTAATGAGTGATCTACAGGCCAGCCTATGAAAACAAAAACGCTCCCACTACCTCTGTCCTGCCACACACCACCAGAGAGCGAGACACGGAAAAAATAAAAGATGTGGTTGGTCGGTCGATCACTCCACTGCGCTGAATGACATTGAGGTCATTTGTGTTCAAGGTGACTGAATGGTCAAATCTTATAGAAGGGGTGAAAACGCCCCTTGTAGTGGCTGGCAGAGTTCACTGCCATTCTGCAGAGCTTTCTTTGCCTCGAGTTTCTCAGATGAATACAAGCAACGTTAGACCAAGTCCACCAACAGAGAGGACACTCCCAAGTGCACAAACAATGGAAACGCACAACACTAAAGATGTAGCTTAAAGCACACAAAATCAGAACATGCAGTAAAGTCTGCAACAACATTGCTGAAACCTAACAAGCATATTACTGGTTGTGACACTGCTGTGTGCATACAGCAACACACACACAATCCCCTGTAGGGGAGCAAACATTGACATGTGCAGTGAGGACTCAGGCCTGCACTGCCATGCTCTGGTCGGGTACATTATACAGGGGGAGTGGTCGTGATGGGTAGAGAGGAGAGGATGCTGCCATTGAACAGTCCTCAGTGTTAATCCAAGCTTGCCGGACGCTCACGCAGGCCCCATAGAGTTGGCATAGCTCACAAAGCGCCCCTTCGGCCAGGGAGAATGGACACAAAGGAGCCATTGTGCGCTCCAGTGAACCCCAGGCCTCGCTGTCGCATTGTTCACCAGAGGTTTCCAGTCTGCCCGACCAACCATCTGCCTTTGGAGGCACAGTTACATTCCTAAGGCTACTCCCTGCATGCAAGTCAGAGGACTGCCACTGAGGGAGGGGTACAAAATTAAATTAAAATCGGCCTCCCCACCCTACGCAAGTTAGAGCCACTGAGGGAGGACTGCGGAAGAAATATGGCAGCCCCCCTCCTTCTTCCCACCAATTGTCTTAAAAGCTTGAGGCTCCCTTATTCAGACTGGACTGAGTTCTGGAGCTGGAGGTGTCAGAGAAGAGACGAATCATTAGACTATTTACTGTGCCGTTTGTGTCAAAAGGGATAGCTGCTGCTTTAGAGATGTAACCCCAGGAAACCCTTTGGGTTGACATAAGCATTCAGCCATGTAGGTAAGAGCAATAAACAAGCTACGCCACACACTTTCTTCAAATGTCATTCTGGACAGTTTACTGACCAGCACCCAGGGTTGCACATTTTGGGGAATATTCAGAGGTGGAAACATTCCATGGGAATTAACAGGAATATAATACCATTTAAATGTAGATTTTCTTTTTGCATTGGATATAATTACCATATCATATAGAGACAGAGACCTTTGCCTTTTCATAAGTAGACATAATTGCAAATGATTAAATCCTTCCAAAAATTTTTTTTGTTTGTTTTGTTACGAATTGAACTTTAATTAAATGAGTTGACTTTCACTGAACAACAAAAGGGAATATATAATGGTCCCCAATGATCCATCGCATCTCCCAAAAACATTTCAACATACATCTGTAAAATCATAACCAAAGCTTTAGTTTCTAGACTGTCTTCCTCTCAGGCTTCCATGTCTTCTCCCTGGACCTCCTCAATGTCCACCTCTTGAACATCAGACTGAGGCCTCATCTTCACTGTCACTTTCCAACCTTGTTGAGGATGGCTCGTTGTCAGGCTCAAAAAGCCTCAAATTTGACCAGATGGCCACCAATTTTTCAATGGTCAGCCTGTTGTGTGCTTTGGTTTGTGTGTTCCCAAACAAGTACCAGTTGCGCTCCGAGGTGGCTGATGTTGGTGGGATTTGAAGGATGGAGGCAACAGGGGAAAGAGGCTCAGATCCACAAAGTCCCTCCCAGCAGGTGGCTGATGAGATATGCTGGCATGACTGCCATATTGCATCTCCATCCCAAAGCCCTTGCTTGGAAGTGTACTTCGTCAGACTGCCAAGAACCAGGCCAAGGTGGCGAGACACTGTAGTGATGACACCATAGGCCCTTTTTGTCTCTGCTCCAAACAGGATGCTCTTGCCATCATATTTGGGGTCCATCATGTACGCTGCGAGTGTATGGGCTTCAGGCAAAAGTCTTCACACTTTTTGATGTATTTCAGAACTGCAGTGTCCTCTGCTTGGAGCAACAGCAAAGTGGACAGGGCAGTACAAAAGTATTCTATTATATGTGCAAGCAGAGTCTGCACATCAGACAGGATGGCATTGTCACCCTCAATCTGTGCAATGGCTACTGCTATAGGTTTCAGGCTGCTTACCACTCTCTCCCAAAATACATCATCCAGGAGAATCCTCTTGATGGGGTTGTCCATATCGGCAGTGTGTGGTATGGCCATTTGTTGGAGTTCTTCCCCTCCAGGAGACATTCAAACATGATGACAACACCACCCCAATGTGTGTTGCTGGGCAGCTTTAAAGTGGTGCTCTTATTCTTCTCACTTTGCTTGGTGAGGTAGACTGCAGCTATAACTTGATGACCCTTCACATACACAACCATTTCCTTGGCTCTCTTGTAGAGTGTATCCATTGTTTTCAGTGCCATGATGTCCTTGAGGAGCAAATTCAATGCATGAGCAGCATAGCCAACGGGTGTGATGTCGGAGGAAACACAGCGCACCAGCGACTCCTGTGGCGGGCCGGGGGCAGTGTGCGCTAACCAAGGTTGCCAGGTGCACGGTGTTTCCTCCGACACACTGGTGCGGCTGGCTTCCGGGTTGGATGGCGCTGTGTTAAGAAGCAGTGCAGCTTGGTTGGGTTGTGTATCGGAGGACGCATGACTTTCAACCTTTGTCTCTCCCGAGCCCGTACGGGAGTTGTAGCTACTATCTTGTCTAACCGCTACTAAACAATTTTTTTTTTAAAGACTACTGTACTACTTTACTGAAATAAGCCAAAGGTGTTAGATTTCACCAATACAAACCTAGCATCTTGTACTCGACCTATGTCAACATGTTTATTCACTATTATTCACTATTACAGTTAGTCCCAAGTATGGCTGCTGTACAGTAGCAACATGCATGTCAGATATCACACAAAATATCTAAACTAAGGGACAGACCATTAGGGCCAAAGCGGTCTCAGAAGAACACAAAGAAAACACAAGGCCTTGATGATCAAAATGAGTTATTGCCTGGGAAGCCCATTGGCAGCCTAAACAGTGACGTTATTACGCAACCCAGCAGTTCTGCTTCGTAACACTTAAGTGAATAAATGGTCAGACTATATCAACTAGCCTAGAACTCTTACATAGCAGAGCTATAGATCCAGAGTTACAGCTAGCCTAACAGTTCACAATGTTCTTTCCAAATGGATTTTCACATGACTATGACAAAGCTATTAGAAAACTACACGCAGGCTCATGTCCTGAACTCCACAAACTCTTCAGACATAAACATGGACGGCCTATCCCATGTTGTAATAACTCCCACTAGCATTGCATTCAGAGGCATTGCCAAAAAAAAGAGAGAAAAAAACTACTGGAGAAGCTCTGTGACAATAGACCTATAGCATTTACAGTGGAATACACCTCAAGTACCTCGACTAACCGGTACCCCCTGTGTATAGCCTCGCTATTGTTATTTTACTGCTGCTGTTTAATTATTTGTTACTTTATTATCTACTTAACACCTAGTTTTTCTTAAAACTTCTTAAAGCATTGTTGGTTAAGGGTTTGTAAATAAGCATTTCACTCTAAGGTCTACCTACACCTGTTGTATTCGGTGCATGTGATCATTTTCATTTGAATTTAATACCAGAGTGTCATCAACTGGTTTGACTCCTGGTTATGCCTTAGAAATTCCAACCCTGATAAATCAAAGAGGACATTGTGGGCCAAGAGCATGTCTTCCCATTCGAGAAGACCATCTCCACTCACTTGGCTCCTGGCTGTGGGTGGGTCATGTGACCAAGTGTGCTGTAGAGGGATCATGGAATTACAGGTGATCAGCAGCACTCAATACAACAGTGAACTACACGTAAACACACTGGCACGCACCTCTCATGTGGCCAAGTCACACCTCAGTGAGTCAAGACCTGACTGTGACACTCTCAGTAACTCATTAACAGCACAGCAAGAGGGCAACAAGCTACCTAAGAACAGGCCCACAACATGATTAGGGTCTTGGAGCAATACACGCAGTCAGCCAGGAAAGCAAAGGCTAGCTTTTTCAACCTGATTTGCATGCTGTAGCTCTAACTCCAAAACGTTTTGGGACACTGTAAAGTCCTTGGAGAATAAGAGCACTTCCTCCAAACTGCCCACTGCACTGAGGCTAGGTAAGACTGTCACCACCGATAAATCCACAATAATCGAGAATATAAATTTTTAAAAAATCCACGGCTGGCCATGCTTTCCTCCTGGCTAGCCCAACTAGAGGTCGACCAATTAATCGGAATGGCCGATTAATTAGGGCCCATTTCAAGTTTTCATAACAATCGGAAATCTGTATTTTTGGGCGGCGATTTGCATATTTATTTATTTTTTATACACCTTTATTTAATCTTTATTTAACTAGGCAAGTCAGTTAAGAACACATTTTTATTTTCAATGACGGCCTAGGAACGGTGGGTTAACTGCCTCGTTCAGGGGCAGAAAGACAGATTTTCACCATGTCAGCTCGGGGGATACAATCCTGCAACCTTACAGTTAACTAGTCCAACGCAATAACGACCTGCCTCTCTCTCGTTGCACTCCACAAGGAGATTGCCTGTTACGCAAATGCAGTAAGCCAAGGTAAGTTGCTAGCTAGCATTAAACTTAACTTATAAAAAACAATCAATCATAATCACTAGTTAACTACACATGGTTGATGATATTACTAGATATTATCTAGCGTGTCCTGTGTTGCATATAATCTGACTGAGCATACAAGCATACAAGTATCTAAGTATCTGACTGAGCGGTGGTAGGCAGAAGCAGGCGCATAAACATTCATTCAAACAGCACTTTCCTGCTTTTTGCGAGCAACTCTTCGTTGTGCATCAAGGATTGCGCTGTTTATAACTTCAAACCTATCAACTCCAGAGATGAGGCTGGTGTGACCGAAGTGAAATGGCTGGCTAGTTAGCGCGCGCTAATAGTGTTTCAAACTTCACTCGCTCTGAGCCTTGGGGTGGTTGTTTCCCTTGCTCTGCATGAGTAACGCTGCTTCGATGTGGTGGCTGTTGTCGTTGTGCTGCTGGTTCGAGCCCAGGGAGGAGTGAGGAGAGGGACAGAGGCTATACTGTTACACTAGCAATACTAAAGTGCCTATAAGAACATCCAATAGTGAAAGGTTAATGAAATACAAATGGTATAGAGGGAAATAGTCCTATAATTCCTATAATAACTACAACCTAAAACCTCTTACCTGGGAATATTGAAGACTCATGTTAAAAGGAACCCCCAGCTTTCATATGTTCTCATGTTCTGAGCAAGGAACTGAAACGTTAGCTTTCTTACATAGCACATATTGCACTTTTACGTTCTTCTCAAACACTTTGATTTTGCATTATTTAAACCAAATTGAACATGTTTCATTATTTACTTGAGGCTAAATTGATTTTATTGATGTATTATATTAAGTTAAAATAAGTGTTCATTCAGTATTGTTGTAATTGTCATTATTACAAATGCAATTTATTTTTATTAAATCGGCCAATTAATCGGTATCAGCTTTTTTTGTCCTCCAGTGATCGGTATCGGCGTTGAAAAATCATAATCAGTCGACCTGTAATCCCAACCCCGGCAAACAGCTCCTCACCCCTCGCAGCAACATTCCGAGCCTCCCCAGCTTCTCCTTCACCCAAATCCAGATAGCTGATGTTCTGAAAGAGCTGCAAAACCTGGACCCGTACAAATCAGCTGGGCTAGACAATCTAGACCCTCTCTTTCTAAAATTATTCCCCGTGATTGTTGCAACCCCTATTACCAGTCTGTTCAACCCATCTTCCGTATCGTCCGAAATCCCTAAAGATTGGAAAGCTGCCGCGGTCATGCCTCTCTTTAAAAGGGGGTGACACTCTAGACCCAAACTGTTATATACCTATATCAATCCTGCCCTGCCTTTCTAAAGTCTTCAAAAGCCAAGGTAATAAACAGATCACTGACCATTTCGAATCCCACTGTACCTTCTCCGCTGTGCAATCCGGTTTCCGAGCTTTTCACGGGCGCACCTCAGCCACGCTCAAGGTACTAAACGATATCATAACCCCCATAGATAAAAGACAGTACTGTGCAGCCGTCTTCATCAACCTGGGCAAGGCTTTCGAGTCTGTCAATCACCGTATTCTTATCGGCAGACTCAACAGCCTTGGTTTCTCAAATGACTGCCTCGCCTGGTTCACCAAATACTTCTCAGACAGAGTTCAGTGTGTCAAATCGGAGGGCCTGTTGTCCTGACCTCTGGCAGTCTATTGGGGTGCCACAGGGTTAAATTTTTCAATAATCTTTTCTCTGTATATATCAATGATGTCGCTCTTGCTGCGGGTGATTCCCTGATCTATCTTTACGCAAACGACACCATTCTGTATACATCTGGCCCATCTTTGGACACTGTTAACTAGCCATACAACTCCTTCTGTGGCCTCCAACTGCTCTTAAACGCTAGTAAAACCAAATGCATGCTTTTCAACTGTTCGCTGAACGCAAACGACTAGCATCACTACTCTGGACGATTCTGACTTAGACTATGTGGACAACTACAAATACCTTGGTGTCTGGCTAGACTGTAAAACTCTCCTTCCAGAATCACATTAAGCATCTCCAATCCAAAATTAAATCTAGAATTGACTTCCTATTTCGCAACAAAGCCTCCTTCACTCACGCTGCCAAACATACCCTCGTAAAACTGACTATCCTACCGATCCTCAACTATGGCGATGTCATTTACAAAGTAGCTTCCAATACTATACTCAGCAAACTGGATGCAGTTATCACAGTGCCATCTGTTTTGTCACCAAAGCCCCAAATATTACCCACCACTGCGACCTGTATGCTCTGGCCCTCACTACATATTTGTCGCCAGACCCACTGGCTCCAGGTCATTTATAAGTCTATGCTAGGTAAAGCTCCGCCTTATCTCAGCTCACGATAACAACACCCACCAGTAGCACGCGCTCCCGCATGTATATCTCACTGGTCACCCCCAAAGTCAACACCTGCTTTGGCCGCCTTTTCTTCCAGTTCCCTACTGCCAATGACTGGATCGAATTACAAACGAATTACAAAACTCGCTGAAGCTGGAGACGTAAAATTGCCCTCACTAACTTTAAACATCAGCTATGTGATCAGCTAACCGTTCGCTGCAGCTGTACATAGCCCATCTGTAAATAGCCCACACAATCTACCTACCTCATCCACATATTGTTTTTAATGTACTTTTCTGCTCTTTTGCACACCAGTATTTCTACTTGCACATCCATCACTCCAGTGTTAATTTTCTAAACTGTAATTACTTCGCTACTACGGCCTATTTATTGCCTTAACACCTCACGCCATTTGCACACACTGTATATAGACTTTTTTTCTTCTATTGTGTTATTGACTGTACACTTGTTTATTCCATGTCTAACTCTTTTGTTTGTGTCGCATTGCTTTGCTTTATCTTGGCCAGGTCGCAGTTGTAAATGAGAACTTGTTCTCAACTAGCTTACCTGGTTAAATGGAAGAAAAAAAAAATTGTGGGGGCTAGTCAGCAAGTACTATACAGCAGAACCTTATATGTGGGAATCAACCAACACAGACACAGAGAGAGAGAGAGAGAGAGAGAGAGAGAAATTCAGCCTCAGGGCACCTGCCATGCAAAAAATGTCCTCCTTCCTTTTTAAATATCTTTTGAAGACCCTATACAAAACAGCCACCTGTTACTTTCTCATGAGGCATGCCTTGATAATAGTTGAAATAATGTTTTTGTGTGTAAAGTCTCACCGGTAGGTCCACACTGACATCAGTGCCGTCCAGCAGTGACACACGACAGGTGATGACAGACTTGGCCTCCCCGGCAGCAGGGATGTGTGTGGTGGCCCGCTGGGCCTCTCTCAGCCGGGCCTTCTCAGCATGCTTACGGACGGACCGCCGGCCCAGCGTCCGGCGGAGGAAACTCAGCATGGTGGGGGCCTAGTGAACACTAACTGCACATGTGCAAGGAAGGATTACTGATACAATCTGTCGTGTTCCTCAATCAGAGGGCTGTGATGTTAAAACAATCTATTAAATAATGTGCTGTGACAGAAGCCATATTAGTATGCAAATCAAAATGGTGTGACTTATCACCACATCTAACCTAAGTGCTCTTATCTGCCTAGGTATTACTTTTGGGCTTTTCTGTGTGTACAATGTTTGTAGTGGACTAAACTTCAATCCATGGTAAAGGAAGGTTATGATGAACTTAACTTGTTGGTGAAAGAAGTTCATTAACTTCCTTCACTATGGAGTGGAGTTTTAGTCCGCTAATGTTTGTAGACTCCCCACAATAATCTAATGGTTGTTCCAAACGGCTAGCAATGAAGTTGTGAATAAACACTTGCTGTATTAACCATAACGTTACACTGTAGTTAGCTAAATTGGGTAGTGTATTATTAGCCATTTGTTACATACATTAGGGCTGTAGTTAATGATAACAATTTTACAGAGCAATTTAGACTGAACATTTGGACTGCTCACTATCAGATAGTACAGACTATGCTATTAGCTAGCTATGCGGTACCAGATAATAGGTTATGCTAGTTAATTTGCTGGCTAGTTAGCTACCTGGTAACGTTAACTAACCAACCAACTAGATACTTAGCTAGACGCTTTGCCCGAATAAATATTGTATTAATTTCATTTCATTCAAGTATTAACTATTGAAGAATAACTCGACAAAATTGGCTTTGACTAGTCACATCATGAGCGAGAGCAACAGGTTTAGCAGACAAGCTACCTCTTGTGATAACGACGCGTTACTGAAGCAACAGATGAAAGAAATCAGGCGACATACACTTGCTGCTGCTGTCGCCGATGGCCACTTGTAGATCCGAAAGTCCTAAAGGAATAGCAACTCACGAAAGACTTGGCTAAAATAACAACCAATCCACGTGCATTGTTCACTTTACAAACAAATGAAAACGAATGTTTCCATGGTTGATAAGTATTCTACTGTATTTCCTATTGGATCGATACCCTAACGAGATAATTTCCACAAGTCCCAAGAAAAGAGGGAGGAAAGATTTCCAGCAGGAAATGACGTCAAAATAAATCCCAAACACACAGCTATTTGTATTTAAAGAGACATTAGGGTGTTGAGTGCGGTCATTGGTTGGGTGCATAGAAATGTAATTATATTTATATTGTTGGGTGTTTCTGTAGTAGTAATCATGAGATTACAATGTAGCCAATTATGAAAAGCATTACTTGAAATATAACAAATAAATATACCCAAGTATGTATTATCATAGTGTCATATTATGCCGATATAAGGACTGAACAAACAAGTAGATACTTTCGAGTCGGTACATTCAGTAATAGATTACGGTACATTTTTAAACGGCATTATGGTAGTCAGTGTAATTTTTTTTTTTCAATCAGACCAAAGATCTACTGTATGAACTACTGAATCTTCTCCATTTAGCAACAGCGCCACTCACTGGTCATGTAGATATCACCTGTCTGGTCTTGATGTCATTATAGTATTTCCTGCCATTGATTGACAGGGATGAGACCAGACCGTCCGTACCTGTGCACTTCTTTCAAACATACTTGATACTTAAAGAGAGCCTCTTGGACAGATGTCCTTGTTTGCATGGAGTCTAACTCAGGCTGTTGGAACTTGCAAGGTTGATTACATACGAGCAGAAATGCTATGTTTTAGGCTTCTTTCATTGATGCTACTTTCTAAATAATTTTAAGCATCAGTCGTATTTCTGGAATGTAGAACTTGGAATACAGGTACGTGTGTGAATTAAGACAAGAGTGGTTGTGGAAAGCCATATGTACCATGACAATATTATCTAATCATTGCATTGACCTCACTTTTGCAGTGTGGAAAAGCAACGTGAAATGAAGCAATTTTTTCATGCTTTCAGACAAGTTTTAATCCTTTTTAATAAATCTTATAAACATATTCAAAGCACTGTCAAATGACAATATCAGAAAGAAAAAACAAAACACAATGCACAGAGCAACTGAAAACAAGTGTTTGAAACAGAAGTAAAATCAACTTAATGGAGTGAGAGTTGAAAGAAATGTAAGCTTTCAATTTTTCTTCTATTTTTAAACACAAGTTGTCACATGTCATTCTCTATATAAAAACATTTTAACTCACAAATGGTTTTCCCTTTTATTTTAAAGATTTTTTTAAATATACAACATTGTATTTACATGGTCGAGTATATTTACAAAAAAAATAAGCATCACTGTAGGTTTGAGTTTTTGTTCCCTACAGGTGTCTAAAAACAAATAAAATGATAAATAAAAAGTAAACACCATTTTATGTTTCTGACATATTCAGTAGCAGGCATGGCTACCCAGTCATCTGCAAAGTGCTGTCCATTCTCAAGAAGCATGAACCGTTTCTTTCACAAAACTACAACACGGCCACCCTCCCATACCTACCCCACCCTGCTTCCCTCCCCTCCTGCCTCCAAACAGCACCCCACAGTACCCTGATACGCTATCATAACACTTTGAACAAAGCTCAATTCTGGACATTTGTGAAAATGTGGCATTCTGTAGTCTTGCTCCTATGATCCGTCATCATAATACTCTCAGGCATAACAGAATGAGCCGGATTCCATGTATGATTTCATAAAATTAAAATAATCAAAATGACAGTTGTGGATTCCACACAGTGGGTTGATGATCGACCATTGGGGACTGTGTGCAAGCCAGGTGAAAGGGAGCAATTTACTTCATGGGCTTGTCACAGCGTGGTCATAATGTATTTATTTCCAATGTAATTGCTATAGATGCATCACACAGTCACCTCAGGTCAAGAAGATGGAAAAAACTATGGCAAATAAGTTTACAAGCAGGCTTCACCCCAGACATCTAACATTGAGTTAGTAATGAGTGTCAGCCAGGTTATGGTGAAATGGCAAGGGGTTAGCAAATGGTTACACGGCATGACGCCATGAGACAGAGCCACAGCAGCACCAGAGACAGGACATAATATACACACACAAGAAAACTTGCTGAGTCACAGAGACACACCACATAACTACACTGACGGTCCCACACACATCCACTCTAAACATACACATGGTTGTGCAGAATAGTGCATCGGAGAAGGTGCCACTACCTGCAGTGCCAAGATGGCAGCAACCAATGAAACAAAGCAAGAAACAGCCTCTTCCATGAGAAGAGTAGCTAAAACTATAAAGAAGCTGATAACTCCAATATAAGAACTGCTGAAAATGACAATACAGTTGAACCAGTTTGAAAAGGACACCTCGTGCACCCTGATTTCTTTTTACAAAACATGTTAGAACTGTGTTGGCTACAACAAATGCCCAGCAATGTGCACCTAAAACACCCTTAAGTGATTATCATTTCCAATAAAAAGAACGTGCCTTAAAGCCTCTAAGTACCATTTAAATAGATTTAAAAAAATGTGGGGGTATATAATTACGAATATTTGAATGATCTTAGTATTGTTGGCTTAAAATCTCGACAGACACACAAAGACAGCGAGAAATGTAACTTAAAAAGGTTGTTTTAAGGTCTCCCATTTGATAGCTTTATTTGCCATGGTGTGACTGGGGACTCTATGAAATACTGTAGCTTAGAGTAGATCCACGCCCTGCCAAAATGGACAATTTAACATGCCAATCAACGTCAGTCAATGACTCGTTCGTTCTATGCAAAAACCAAGGCATAGTGACACGACAGCCACACGGTTAGCTAGGGTTAGACAAAGTGCTCCGATGTGTGTCTATTGTCATAACTTGACAAGAAAAGCAAAGAATATAATAAATAAAAACCACTCACTATAAAGTAAAATCCTCACTACTTTTTACTACCTATGATTTCATTTGGGAAGCATGAAGCTAGGACTCGCACTAACGTTTGTTCAGTGGACAGGGTTTGACAAACTAAAACACAATAAATACTACTTGAAAAAGATACGGTGTCTCTCGATCGGCCGAAGGGACATTGAAGAAAAGGCATGTCCGTCTACATAACATAAATGGATTCATTTGTCAATGATTTTCAGTTTTTTGTCGGCATAAAGTGCAACAGTGCTTTGTTCTCTCCTTGGCCCACGGCAGTACCCATGGTAGCCAGGGCTCTTCCTCCATGGTGCTGGGCATCTCACTACAAACCCAGGTCAGGTCCAAGGGATTAGAGGTTAGGTTTCAGGGCATTCGCTGTTCACACTGGTCTCACTTGTCACACTGGTCACACTAGCGCTAATGCTAATGCTAACATCTTCATCTTCCTCTTCTCCATTTTCTTCTACTTCTCTCTGGTATAGGTTGGACTTCAGGGGTTTGACCATGCCTTCCTCATAGACCCTCAAGATGGCTTCACACACAAACTTGTACTGGCTCTGAGGACACAGAAGAGAAAGAGGGGAAGGAAGAGAACATCAGTAACAGTAGGAGCTAATGGCAAGACATGAGTAAACAAGCCAGAGCAGCCAGTGATTGGGATAGAGGCAGCCAGGGATGAATAAACATGAAAAGCCAACTTCTGAGGTGGGAAGCAGTGGTGAGTGCATTTGGAAAGTATTCAGACCCCATTACGTTTTCCACTTTGTTACTTTACAGCTTTATTTTAAAATTAATCTCCACACAATATCCCATAATGACAAAGCAAAAACAGGTTTAGAATTTTTTAATAAAAACAGAAATACCTTTAACATGCATATTCAGACCCTTTGCTAGACTCGAAATTGAGCTCAGGTACATTCTGTTTCCAATTATCATCCTTGAGATGTTTCTACAACTTGATCCAGTTCACCTGTGGTAAATTCAATTGATTGGACATGATTTGGAAAGTCACAACTGTCTATATAAGGTCCCACAGTTCACAGTGCATGTCAGAGCAAAAACCAAACCATGAGGTCGAAGGAATTGTCCATAGAGCTCCATGACAGGATTGTGTTGAGGCACAGATCTGGGGAAGTGTACCAAAACATCTCTGCAGCATTGAAGTTCCCCAAGAACACAGTGGCCCCCATCATTCTTAAATGGAAGAAGTTTGGAACCACCAATACTCTTCTTGGAGCTGGCTACCAGGCCAAACTGAGCAATTGGGGAGAAGGGCCTTGGTCAGGGTGATAACCAAGAACCCAATGGTCACTGACAGAGCTCTAGTGTTAATCTGTGGAGATGGCAGAACCTTCCAGAAGGACAACCATCTCTGCAGCAACCATCTCTGCAGCATTCTAGCCTTCATGCTAGAATGGCCAGATGGAAGCAACTCCTCAGTTAAAAGCCACACGACAGCCCACTTGGTGTTTGCCACAGGCACCTAAAGGACTCTTTTACAATGAGAAACAAGATTCTCTGGTCTGATGAAACCAAGATTGGACTCTTTGGCTGAATGCCAAGTGTCATATCTGGAGGAAACCTGGCACCCTCCCTACGGTGAAGCATGGTGGTGGCAGCATCATGCTGTGGGGGTGTTTTTCAGTGGCAGGGACTGGGAGACTAGTCAGGATCGAGGGAAAGATTACAGAAGCAAAGTACAGAGATCCTTGATGAAAACCTGCTCCAGAACACTCAGGACCTCAGACTGGGGCAAAGGTTCACCTTCCATCAGGACAACGACAAGAAGCACACAGCCAAGACAACGCAAGAGTGGCTTCGAGACAAGTCTGAATGTCCTTGAGTGGCCAAGCCAGAGCCCAGACTTGATCCCGATCAAACATCTCTGGAGAGATCTGAAAAAAGCAGTAAAGCGATGCTCCCCATCCAACCTGACAGAGCTTGAGAGGATCTGCAGAGAAGGATGGGTGAACCTCCCAAAAAAATACAGGTGTGCCAAGCTTGTAGCGTCATACCCAAGAAGACTTGAAGCTGTAACCACTGCCATAGGTGCTTCAACAAAGTACTGAGTAAAGTGTGTGAATACTTATCTAAATGTGATATTTCAGTGTTTTTGTTTTGTCATTATGGGGTATTGTATGTAAAAAAAAAATGCAATGGTATCCATTTCGGAATAATGGCTGTAACGTAACAAAATGCAGAAAATGTCAAGGGGTCTGAATAATTTCCTAATGCACTGTATGTGTGTACCCACTGAATGCGTGTGTATTTGCATTAGGGAAAGGGGGTGAGTGAGAACATGTGTACTTAGATTATTGTGTATGCACACACTTAGTTCAGCATGTATGACTGGAGGAAGGAAATGCATGAAAGCCACTTTTTGATTGGATTTTTCCCTAGTCTCATTAGCATGGTCTCTAACAACCCCCTCATCTTCCACCATTCCTCCCCCACATCCTTCCCCTATCCCCCCAGACCCTGAGGGTGTGCTAGCCTCATTAGAGATCAGCACATCCTAATGAAATTACAGCTGCATCATCATCATCTCTACCTCCTTTAGCCTGGGTTTCTGGGCTGAGCACGGGGCCAAATGGCACTCATGCAGTGTTCTCTAGAGAGAGAATAAAGTGTGCTTCCCAAATGGCACGCTATTCCCTATATAGTACACTACACTTGAACAGGGCCAATTGGGCTCTGGGTCTAGATGAGAAATTGCCAGACCTGGGCAGAAAATAGTTGTATTTTGTAGTTAATACCAGAGGTAGTCAAATATATTTTCTATAGAGTTTTTAGTTAAAAAGCAAATTTTCTTTGATATTCAAATAGGGTTCTCAGAAAACCAAATAATATTTGAAGGTATTTGCACCTGTATGGCTCAATTGGTACAGCATGGCTCTTGCACCGCCAGGGTTGTGGGTTTGATTCCCGGGGCCACCTACATGTAAAATGTATGATTGATGACTAAGTTGCTTTCGATAAAAGCATCTGCTATATACATATATACACACACACACACACACACACACACACACAGTTAAAGTCAGAAGTTTATATACACCTTAGCCAAATACATTTAAACTCAGTTTTTCACAATTCCTGACATTTAATCCTAGTTAAAATACCATCTTAGGTCAGTTAGGATCACCACTTTATTTTAAGAATGTGAAATGTCAGAATAATAGTAGAGAGAATGATTTCAGCTTTTATTTCTTTCATCACATTCCCAGTTGGTCAGAGGTTTACATACACTCAATTAGTATTTAGTAGCATTGCCTTTAAATTGTTTAACTTGGGTCAAATGTTTTGTATAGCCTTTCACAAGTTTACCCCAATAAGTTGGGTGAATTTTGGCCCATTCCTCCCGACAGAGCTGGTGTAATTGAGTCAGGTTTGTAGGCCGCCTTGCTGGCACACGCTTTTCAGTTCTGCCCACACATGTTCTATGGGATTGAGGTCAGGGCTTTGTGATGGCCACTCCAATACCTTGACTTTGTTGTCTAAGCCATTTTGTCTCGACTTTGGAAGTATACTTGGGGTCATTGTCCATTTGGAAGACCCATTTGCGATCAAGCTTGAACTTCCTGACTGATGTCTTGAGATGTTGCTTCAATATATCCACATAATTTTCCTCCATCATGTCATCTATTTTGTGAAGTGCACCAGTCCCTCCTGCAGCAAAGCACCCTCACAACATGATGCTGCCACCCCCGTGCTTTGGCTTCTTCCTTGCTGAGCGGCCTTTCAGATTATGACAATAGGACTCGTTTTACTGTGGATATAGATACTTTTGTATCCGTTTCCTCCAGCATCTTTCACAAGGTCTTTTGCCGTTGTTCTGGGATTGATTTGTACCTGTTGCACCAAAGTACGTTCATCTCTAGGACACAGAACGAGTCTCCTTCCTGAGCGGTATGGTGTTTATACTTTGTACTATTGTTTGTACAGATGAACGTGGTACCTTCAGGCGTTTGGAAATTGCTCCCAAGGATGTACCAGACTTGTGGTCTACAATTATTTTTCCTGAGGTCTTGGCTGATTTATTTAGATTTTCCCATGTCGTCAAGAAAAGAGGCACTGCATTTGAAGGTAGACCTTGAAATACATCCACAGGTACACCTTCAATTACTCAAATGATGTCAACTATCCTATCAGATGCTTCTAAAGCCATGACATTTTCTTGAATTTTCTAAGCTGTTTAAAAGGCACAGTCTACTTAGTGTATGTATACTTCTGACCCACTGGAATTGTGATACCGTGAATTATAAGTGAAATAATCTGTCTGTAAACAATTGTTGGAAATATTACTTATGTCATGCAAAGAGTAGATGTCCTAACTGACTTGCCAAAACTAGTTTGTTAACAAGAAGTTTGTGAGGGGTTGAAAAACGAGTTTATGACTCCAACCTAAGTGTATGTAAACTTCCTACTACACACATACACACGTTATTTGAAAACAAAAAAACATTTATTTGATGGCTGCCAAATATTTGATGAATAACTAAAAACAGTTGAATTAGTCTAAAACTACGATTAGCACATGGTTTGGAGGGCTCTCAGATATGAATCTTAATATAGCCTAGAATTAAATACATGAGGGACATGGAATCACTTCAAAACTAGAGTGGACCACGTTTGCAGCTTCAAAACAACTAACAAATATATTTTCACAATGAGTGAGGCATACACTTGACATCAAGTTCTTGTGTAGTAACTTTGTGATTATTACAATAGCAACGTTGTTATATAGGACTTTGGAAATTGATTTACATAATGAAGTTCACGTAAATGGAATAAGGAAGTCACTATTCCTTGTGTACAGTACTTAAATACTCCTCTCATTATGCAATTCGAATGCACTTACCAAAGTATTAAGTAACATACTAATAAAAAAGTTGCTCCAAAAGTAATTCAAGTTTTATTACATAGGCACAAGAAGTTTAATGTTAAGTGTTACTGAAAATGCTAACAGCAATAAAATATGGATATTAAGTGTCGAAAGGAAAATAAATATCCCAAAACTGCCTTCTTGAATCAACTACAGCCAATGGAGTTGGAAAATCATGTTTGTTTGTATTCTGACTAAACTATCCCTTTAAAAGATGCTTGTGTGTTTGAAACAAAAAACACTTGCCTTCAGATGGACAGAGGCCCGAAGTAGTTATTGCTAAGCATCCAACTTGCTTTTCACAATGCTTGCAAATGGATTTGAATTTCTCTGCAGTATTTTCAGGTATCATTAAATGAATTGTAGCTTTTGAACCTTTCAGTGGCATTTTGGAAGAGTCATACAGTAGTTGAGCGTCACCTTATTTATCTTAAAACAATATTTGTTAATTGGTTTGTCTTGATTATGTACACCTGAGGCAATGGACAATTAGGACAATGGATATTTACAGAATGTTCACACAAATGTATTGTGTAGATAAAATATGACTGTCAGATAGATTGGAATAGTATAGGACATTGTGTTTGCTATTCATTTTATTTCCATCTTCAACATGCAGTTCCAGATACAGCCCTGTACCTGGATATACAGTGCATTCGGAAAGTATTCAGACCCCTTGACTTTCCACATTGTTACAGCCTTATTCTAAAATGTTGATTTATTTTGTTGCTAAAGTACGAAAAAAACAAACAATTTACATAAGTATTCAGAGCCTTTGCTATGATACTCTAAATTGACCTCCAGTGCATCCTGTTTGCATTGATCATCCTTGAGATGTTTCTACAACTGGACTGGAGTACACCTGTTGTAAATTCAATTGATTGGACACGATTTGGAAAGGCACAACAGTCTATATAAGATCCCACAGTTGACAGTGCATATCAGAACAAAAACCAAGCCATGAGGTCGAAGGAATTGTCCGTAGAGCTACGAGACAGGATTGTGTCGAGGCACAGATCTGGGTAAGGTTACCAAAAAATGTCTTCAGCATTGAAGGTTCCCAAGAACACAGTGGCCTCCATCATTCTTAAATGGAAGAAGTTTTGAGCCACCAAGACTCTTCCTAGAGCTGGCCGGCTGAGCAATCAAGGCAGAAAGGCCTTGGTGAGGGAGGTGACCAAGAACCCTATGGTCACTGACAGAGCTCTATAGTTCCCCCGTGGAGATATGAGAACCTATGAGTACCTTCAAAAAGGACAACTGTCTGTCAGGTTGGATGTGGAAAGACTGAGAACATGAGAAACAAGATTCTCTGGTCTGGTGAAACTAAGATTGATCTCTTTGACCTGAATGCCAAGTGTCATGGCACATATCTGGAGAAGGTTACCCAAAAATGTCTGCAGCAATGAGGGTCCACAAGAACACAGTGGCCTCCAACATTCTAAAATGGGAGAGTGGCCAGATGGAAGCCACTCCTCAGTAAACGGCACATGACAGCCCGCTTGGAGTTTGCCAAAAGGCACCTAAACACTCTCAGACCATGAGAAACAAGATTCTCTGGTCTGATGACACCAAGATTGAACCTGGCACCATCCCTACAGTGATGCAGGGTGGTGGCAGTATCATGCTGTGGGGATATTTCCCAGCGACAGGGAGACTAATCAGGATTGAGGGAAAGATGAACGGAGCAAAGTACAGAGAGATCCTTGATGAAAATACTCAGGACCTCAGACTGGGGTGACGGTTCACCTGTCATCAGGACAACAATCCTAAGCACACAACCAAGACAACGCAGGAGTGGTTTCGAGACAAGTCTCCAAATATCCTTGAGTGGCCAAGCCAGAGCCCAGACATGAACCCGATCGAACATCTCTGGAGAAGAGCTGTGCATTGACATTCCACATCCAACCTGACAGAGCTTGAGAGGATCTGCAGAGAAGAAATGGAGAAACTCCCATAAATACAGGTGTGCCAAGTTTATAGCGTCATACCCAAGAAGACTCAAGGCTGTAATCGCTGCCGAAGGTGTTACAACAAAGTACTGAGTAAAGGGTCGAAATACTTATGTAAATGTGAAATGTCAGTTTTTATATTTTATTTTATTTTTTGCAAAAATTTATAAAAACCTGTTTTTGCTTTGTCATTATTGGGTATTGTGTGTAGGTTGAGGAAGCAAAAAACTATTGAATTCATTTTAGAAGGCTGTAACATAACAAAATGTGGAAAAAGTAAAGGGGTCTGAATACTTTCCGAATGCACTGTATATTATAATTATAGCTGGTTAGGATGGAGCAGGGAATACATTATACAGTATAGCCTCTAGTCTGTGCTGCTGTGCCTTTTTATTGCTACTTGCTACCTGCTTTTTACTTTTAATAACAGTTTAATCAAACTCTGTATTTCATACGTTTACTAACATCTTAGTTTTGTCTTCACTTTTTTAAATCAAATGTTCACCTATGGACGCTTTATCTGGAAATGGATCTGGAGGACCTCCACCAGCTGAAACGAATTACCATTGTACCTTCTCATTGCAGTTGCTGCTCTCATAATATTCTAGACAATAATTATGGTGAGAATAGCAGAGTTGGCTTCAGACAAAATCCATACGCAAGGTGTAGGAAAGGATGAAACCACGTCTGTGCCACCAGTAAGTACAGTTGTGGCCAAAAGATGAGAATGACACAAATATCAATTTACACAAAGTTTGCTGCTTCAGTGTGTTTAGATATTTGTCAGATGTTACTATGGAATACTGAAGTATAATTACAAGCATTTCATAAGTGTCAACGGCTTTTATTCACAATTACATTAAATTATGCAAAGAGTCAATATTTGCAGCGTTGACCCTTCTGGCATGCTGTCAATTAACTTCTGGGCCACATCCTTACTGACGGCAGCCCATTCTTGCATAATCAATGCTTGGAGTTTGTCATAATTTGTAGGTTTGTGTGTCCACCCCCCCACCAAAATATCAATGTTTTGTTCCCCAAGCCACTTAGTTGTCACTTTTGCCTTATGGCAAGGTGCCCCATCATACTGGAAAAGGCATTGTTTGTCACCAAACTGTTCCTGGATGGTTGGGAGAAGTTGCACTCGGGGGATGTGTTGGTACCATTCTTTATTCATGGCTGTGTTCTTAGGCAAAATTGTGAGTGAGCCCACTCCCTTGGCTGAGAAGCAACCACACACATGAATGGTCTCAGGAAGCTTTACCGTAGGCATGACACAGGACTGATGGTAGCGCTCACCTTGTCTTCTCCGGACAAGCTTTTTTTCCAGATGTCCCAAACAATCGGAAAGGGGATTCAGAGAAAATGACTTTACCCCAGTCCTCAGCAGTCCAATCCCTGTACTTTTTAAATAATATCAGTCTGTCCCTGATGTTTTTCCTGGAGAGAAGTGGCTTCTTTGCTGCCCTTCTTGACACCAGACAATCCTCCAAAAGTCTTCGCCTCACTGTGCATGCAGATGCACTCACACCTGCCTGCTGCCATTCCTGAGCAAGCTCTGTACTGGTGGTGCCCCGATCCCGCAGCTGAATCAACTTTAGGAGACGGTCCTGGCGCTTGCTGGACTTTCTTGGGCGCCCTGAAGCCTTCTTCACAACAATTGAACCGCTCTCCTTGGAGTTCTTGATGATCCAATAAATGGTTGATTTAGGTACAATCTTACTGGCAGCAATATCCTTGCCTGTGAAGCTCTTTTTGTGCAAAGCAATGATGACAGCACGTGTTCCCTTGCAGGTAACCATGTTTGACAGAGGAAGAACAATGATTACAAGCACCGCCCTCCTTTTGAAGCTTCCAGTCTGTTATTCAAACTCAATCAGCATGACAGAGTGGATCTCCAGCCTTGTCCTCGTCAACACTCACACCTGTGTTAACGAGAGAATAACTGACATGTCAGCTGGTCTTTTTGTGGCAGGGCTGAAATGCATCGGAAATGTTTTTGGGGGATTCAGGTCATTTGCATGGCAAAGAGTAACTTTGCAATTAATTGCAATTCATCTGTTAACTCTTCATAACATTCTGGAGTATATGCAAATTGCCATCATACAAACTGAGGTAACAGAGGTAACTGTGAAAATGAATATTTTTGTCATTCTCAAAACTTTTGGCCACGACTGTACAGTTATAAGTGTTAATCCCCCCGCACAGTCCCCACAACCTGACAATTTTCTCATGGCTTCTGGAAAGAAATGCTGTCGGCATGCTCAACCGGCGTTACTCATTCAGCCGATAGAAACTTTCAACTGGTTTTCCCCACAAGCAACTAGTCAGAGTCCGAGCCTTCTCATGTCTCTCCTCCACCCGTTACGGGGTCTGAGCCGCCGAATCCTCCCACCATTAGCTCAGACAAATTTAAAACCCTAGTAATTGGCGACTTCATTACCCGCAATATTAGACGTAAAAATAATCTCCCAGCAATCATACATTGTTTACCAGGGGGCAGGGCTGCCGATGTAGGGGCTAATCTGAATATTGCCAGAAGTGGCAAGTGTAGAGTAGAGGGATATTGTTATCCATGTAGGAACCAACGATATTAGGATGAAACAGTCAAAGGTCACCAAGCGCAACAGTTTCAGCGTTTAACTTAGCTAGAAAGATGCTGGCATCAAGTAATTGTCTCTGGCCCTCTCCCAGTTAGCGGGATGATGAGCTCTACAGCCGACTCCTAAAACTCAAATCGCAATTTGAAATCTGTTTCCTGCCCCTCCCAAAATATATAATTTGTAGATAATTGGTCATTCCTGGACTCACCCACAAATGGGTCCAAGCCTGGCCTGCTGAAGAAGGACGGACTCCATTCTAGATGGAGGGGTGCTCTCATTTTATCTATCAACATAGACAAGCTCAAACTCTTCAGGCACCACAATAAGCTAGGATGCAGGCCGGGCAGCATGCTGTTAGCCTGCCTGCAAGCTTAGTGGAGTCTGCCCCTAGCATAGTCAGCTCAGTTTTCCCCGTTGAGAACGGTCTGTGCCTTGATCTAGGTCATGCAAAATTTAACATGGTGGTGTTCGCTTTAGCAATCTCACTGGAATAAAAAAAACTCCATTCCGGTCATTAATCAAAGAGATTGTGATAACGCCTCACATCTCAAAATGGGACTACTTAATGTTAGATCCCTCACTTCCAAGGCAGTCAATGAACTAATCCCTGATCATAAACTTGACGTGATTGGCCTGACTGAAACAGGGCTTAAGCCCGATTAATTTACTGCGCTAAATGAGGCCTCTCCTCCTGGTTACACTAGTGACCATATTTCCCCCGCGGATCCCACAAAGGAAAAGGTCAATTCACAAAAAAAAAAAAGACTGCACATTGGTATTTTGAGGCTCTAGTCAAAATATGAAATCTATGCTGCCTGCTCAATCACTTTTTATAGCTACTGTTTACAGGCCTCCTGGACCTATACAGCATTCCACACTGCACATACAAGCTTGTTAGCTATCTAGCTTCTCTGGTCCAAAGTTACACCAACTTTGAAGTTCCTCCATAAAAGCCACTCCTTTGTAGGTATAATTCTGTGGTCCTAATTCAGATAATGCATGTCATCACAAGATGCCCAGCGCTCCAAGCCAAGCCTCATCCATCCTCTCTCTCTCTTTCTCCACACCGCAAAATTTCAGTTGCATCTCGTGCTCTACACTTGCCCTTCATCACACATGTAAACAACTCACTGAGCTATTGCTTGCCCGCTCTATAGCAAGCTGCTCTATCCGCATTGCATTTTTTTATTTCACCTTTATTTAACTAGGCAAGTCAGTTAAGAACAAATTCTTATTTTCAATGACGGCCTGCATGATTGATGAAGTAATTTAATGTTGAGCTAAACAAAACAATTCAGAGGATTAAAATGGAACACAAAGGAGCGATGTAACAGTACCCTTTTTTCATAGTCATGGCCTCTAAACCTTCCAGCTGTCTACTGGAACCTATTCCAACTAAAATACCGAATGACCTACTTTCTGTGCTTGGCCCTCCTATGTTGAACATAAACGGCTACCTGTCCTTCGAATGTGTACCAAACTCCATAACGGTGCAGTAATAAAGCCTCTCCTGATAAAGCCAAAACTTGACCCGGAATTACTTTAAAACAAAAATCGGCCTATACTGAATCTCCCATTCATTTAGAAAAGAAAACTGAAAAAGCTGTAGCTCAGCCACTCACCGTCTTCCTTTATGGACGCAAAACGCTGCAGTCTGGTTTTAGACCCCCATTATAGTACTAAGACTGCACTCGTGAAGGTGGTAAATTACCTTTAAATGGCGTCAGACCAAGGCTCTGCGTCTGTCCTCGTGCTCCTAGACCTTTGTCAAAATCTTCACTGTCAACCACCACATTTTGGGGGGAGAAATTGAAAACCCTAATTGGTCTACGCAGACAAGTTCTTGCCTGGTATAGACATTATCTGTCAGAAAGATAGTTTGTCTGTGGATGGTTTGTCATCTGACAGATCAATGGTCAATTTCGGTGTCCCCAATGTTCCGTTCAAGTACTATTGTTTTCACTATATACACACACTCAGTAGCCAGTTAATTTGGTACACACCCCGTTCAGGAAAATGGTTAGCTCCTACAGACAGCGGGTCACGCCGTGGTTTGCTATATAAAGCAGGCAGCCAGGCATCAAGGCATTCAGATAGTGTTCGATTGGACATTAGAATGGTCATGATCATCGGTTCCAGAAATGCCGGCCTCCTGGGCTTTTCATGCTTGACAGTGTCTAGGGTTTACCAAGAATGGTACTACAAATTTTTAAAAATGGTGGCGGTGTAATGTTGTGGGAATGTTTTCCTGGCACACACTAGGTCCCTTTATACCAATTGAGCAACATTTGAATGCCACATCTTGTAGAATCCATCCCGAGGAATTCAGGGGGTCCGACCCAGTACTAGATGGGTGTACCTAATAAACTGGCGACAGTGTATGCTACCTCTTGGTGATGTCATTCGGGAAACACTCAACTTTCACTGCTATGTAGACGACACATCTGTACATATTGATGAATGGTAGTCTGTTTTAGACAAAAGTGGATGGCTGACGAACAAATGCAAAATATTTCAAGAGGACCTTTTTTCCATCTTCGTAATACTGCAAAAATCTGAAACTTCCCATGTTTTAGTCTCTTCTCTGGCTACCCAGATGAGGCACTAAATAAACTTCAGGTAGTGCTAAATACATCTGTTAGAATCTTGACAAATTTGATCATATTACTTCCAGTGCTAACCTACCTACCTTGGCTTACTGTTAAGGCTAGGGCTGATTAAGGTTTTACTGTTAACCTATAAATCATTTCTCCTACCCACCTCTCCGATTTGGTCCAGTTGTATATACCTACACGTGTGCTATGGTCACAAGACGCAGGCCTCCTTATTGTTCCTTGAACTTCTAAGCAAACAGCTGGAGGCAGGGATTTCTCCTATCGGAAACCATTTTATGGAATGGGCAAGGCTTTCGGTCTCAAAAGTCTTTATTGAAGACTCATCACTTCAGTAGGTCCTATGATTGAGTGTAGTCTGGCCCAGGGGAGCAAAGGAGAAAGGCAAGGCTCTGGGAGTGACCACCCTTGCTGCCTCTGCCTGGCCAGCTCCCCTGTCTCTATTGGGATTCTCTGCCTCTAACCCGATTATGGGGGCTGAGTCACTGGCTTGCTCATGCTCTCCCATGCAGTCCCTCGGAGGGGTGCATCACGTCATGCCAGGCTTTTTTTGCTATACTCTACTTGAGTGGGTTGAGTCACTGACGTGACGGAAAGGTACACACAAAGACGCTACAGCAAAGCTAAAACGAAAAAGGGGAAATCCGGTGCTCGACTGAGGGAATTGAAAATCCCCAAAAACATTCCTTACCCCAAGATACTTAAACTGGTGACGAACTGGGAGAACAAAGAAAAAGGAGCACTGCTGCTGCATACATTTGATAGATTTATTGACAGGACAAGTAAACAAATCGGCTTACGTTTCCGGCATTATTCGCCATCAGAGCCTTGACGCGATCTTCCTGTCCGGTCTTGTGCTGCCTCTGGCTCGTGTGGCGATGGAGATCTTCGTGTCTCAGAGTAGTAAGTTAGTGGTCTGTTCATATCCCTTTGGTGGTGTGGGGGCTGTGCTTCGCAAAGTGGGTGGGGTTATATACGGCCTGGTTCCCCCCCCCCTCGGTCGAGTGCTGAAGTGCATAAAAATCATCGGTCCTCGGTTGCAACACTCACTACCGAGTTCCAAACTTCCTCTGGAAACAACGTCAGCGCAAGAACTGTTCGTCCGGAGATTCATGAAATTGAAGCCCAAGTATCACCATGCGCAATGCCAAGCGTTGGCTGCAGTGGTGTAAAGCTCCCCGGCATGGAACTTTGGAGCAGTGGAAACATGTTCTCTGGAGTGATGAATCACACTTCATCTGGCAGTCTGGCGGACAAATCTGGGTTTGACGACCTGCCCAAATGCATAGTGCCAACTGTAAACTTTGGTGGGGGAGGAATAATGGTCTCGGGCTTAACACTACAGCATACAATGACATTCTACATGATTCTGTGCTTCCAACTTTGTGGTAACCGTTAAGGGAAGGCCCTTTCCCGATTCAGCATGACAATGCCCACGTGCACAAAGCGAGGTCAATACAGAAGTGGTTTGTCAAGATCATTGTGGAAGAACTTGACTGGCCTGTACAGAGCCCTGACCTCAACCCCATCGAACGCCTTTGGGATAAATTGGAAAGCCGGCTGCGAGCCAGGCCTAATCGCCCAACATCAGTGCTCGACCTCACTAATGCTTGTGGCTGAATGGAAGCATGTCCCCGCAGCAATGTTTCAACATCTAGTGGAAAGCGTAGAGGCTGATATGGCAGCAATGGGGAGGACCAACTCCATATTAATGCCCATGATTTTGTAATGTTCTCCAGTGTTCTATGATTTTGTTGTTGTTGAATGACTGTTAGGCCACTTCTGGTGACATTCTACTCCAAAATGCAAAAACTGACCTCCTTTGTAAATACTGACCATGACCAATAACAAGGGAGGTTAGCATGTCTTGGTGGTGTGATCTTTCACCTTTCAACTTTATAATTTATCAGTATTCACAATTAATTCAGGATCATACATTATCATGGTAGCATCCACATTGTGTTTAGAAACATTCTATTCTTAATTGCCATAAAATTGCAATGACTGAAATTACAATGCATTATCTACCATTCATTGGACACAAACAAATCTGAAAAACAACTAAATGTAAATGCAACTAACACGTTTCTAGAGTCACAAGCTTGATGTAATCATTGGGTGCTAGGAATATGGGACCAATAATAAATGTTTGACTACTCTATTTTTACATATCTTTAGGGATGTCAATAGTTTTTCAGAAAAAAGTTTCACTCTTTCTCAGAGCAATTGTATTTGTATAAAATAATTTCCCTTTTATTGCACACAATATAGCTCAGCATTTAAATTACTTATTTAATAGTCTTTATAGCTCATCTTTATTAAGGGGGTCAATTTCAGACCCCACTGTATATACTGTAGCCCAGACAAGTAAATCTCAACAAGTGTACAAAACCCTTACACCTACCCTAAAAATGGGAATCTGGAGAGACAACGGCATTGTCATGGCACAAAAGGTTATCACTGGTAGACTGTAACAATGGAAAGTCTACCACGGACAGTACAACAGGGATGAATAAAAGAGGCATCATACCAGTAGAATTATCCTCTCCTTTCAATTAGTAACACCGTACAAGACTACACTGTGCTCCTTCTATTCTAACTCTCCATTCTGGATAAGGCGATGGAGGCTAGTTAGCCTAGAGAAGATGAAGAGGAGGAAGATAAGAGAAAAAGAGAAACAGACAGATGGGAGAGGAAGAGAGAGTGATGAGGATAAAGAGAGGGATGGAAGAGGACGTGGAGAAGAGTGCAGGACTTACAGGTGTCTGAATCATCATGGCTCTCTGGTCTCTCATGGTTCTGACTATGTCTAATGGATAGACGGGCTGACTGCACTCCATCAGGCACAACGCTGTCTCCATGGTGATGAGAACTCCGGTTCGGCCAATCCCCGCGCTGCAGGATGACACAGCAGGGGGGTGGGGGGGACAGGAAGGGGCAGAGGAAGAAGTTTCTACATAAACTCATGACATCATTTCTACCTTTTAAAACAATGGAAAATATTTTCCTTGCACATAGCAACACACATAACGATATGTTTATGGAATTAAAGCTAGATTAGAATACAGAAATATCCCTATCCCTGGGTGCTATACAGTACTGCATTCATTCCAGTGTGTTGTTGGGGCATGTCTTGGCTGAGTCCGATAACTTGGCTTTGAGTAAAGGCCTGAGATGTGGATTTATAAAGGCGTGTAGGTGTTCTATGCGGAGCGTTCTGTGCTGCTGGGCTGTGTACTACAGCAGTGTGTAGGTGTAGTGTTTCCGCTTCAGTCATTAAACCCCATAGTAGAACAATTTATCTATTTACCTAGTAGGCTTGCTGTGCGCGTTCCACGGGAGATGAATGCGCCTCAAATATTTCTGTCAAGTTACGAGTGCCATAGGGAGGGAAACATGCATTCTGACAAGCAGTCAAAGCACAATAATTCTTGCAATCGCGGGGAGGACAGAAGTTTTAAACTCAGAGTTTTTAGCAGAAGTACGTTACCTACCACTTTTTGAGTGACTTAAATTGTGATGAAGCAGATCAACGTTTTAGTTGAGCAGAGAAGGGGCAACCAGGGAAAATGTTGGGGCAACATTTTTTTTGCCATGAAGTGGTTTCTGTAAGAGGTACGGGCAGGGGGTGTTACCCCAGGTGGAGAATTACCAAGTTCACTCATTTTGGAGTAGAATGTGCTTTCAAAAAGTCACCAGAATTGAGCTTCTCAGTCCTACATGAAAATTGTCCAGGGGAGGGGGCCCTCTTCCAGAAACTTCACCACTGCTACAAATGTTGCCAGAGGAAACACTATGTAGCAGTATAGTAGGACAAACAGATCCACAAAGCGGGAGAGGAGTTGTATAATTTGAGGGAGAGCGAGACTGGGTCTACAGTCAGATAGAGGGACACTGCAATGAACACAGAGTGGTTTAGTGAAAAAAATATTACATTTTCATCTTGATTTCCTTGAGTGTTTCATGCTGTATCAAATGATGTGTGTGTCTTAGATGTGTGTCATGCATTATGCTCCCTACCTGCAGTGGACCACCATGGGCTCATCTTTGCCGGTTCGTTTGCTCCGCACCAGGTTGACAAAGTCCAGGAAGTCTGATGAGTCGTCTGGGACGCCGTGGTCCGGCCAGGCCACATACTGGATCTGGGTCAAGTCCCGGACCTCCTCGCTCTGTCACCATGGCAACACACAGTAACGTCAGTGCAACGTTACCATGACAACAGGGGGGGGGGGGGGGGGGTGTAGTCTCGTTACATGGCGTAAAACAAAATGTGTTTTCCATCTATCAGTGAGACCATAGTAACACACAAGCTACATGTTAATACTGGAAGCATCATGGCTGTAGAGGCCAGTCACCATGGCAACATGATACATCCATCACATGAGACCGAAAAGAGAACAGGCCACACAATTCACCATGGCAACTCAGTGCTGCCGCTCTCATCTTTTAAACGCTTAAAGCGATAGTCCCACTGTGTGTTTGTAATGCTTTTAATAATTTCAGTACCTGGAAGATAGCCTACTGTATTGAGGAGGACTAGCTGTGAACAACCATTTCTGTATGTTTACGTTGACTTCCAAATAGCTAACATTACATTAGCACCGGTCATTGGGAAAAAACAATGACTTGTGAGCATACTGTTACCTCGAAGTGTGTAAGGGTCATGTCTCGGACCAGGAAAGCAGAGTTGCCCTCCTCAGTGAGACAGGCCACCTGGAAGTGGCCGTACGTAGCAGTGCTGTCAGTGTTGGGCCAGTACTGATGACACTTCACCTGTTGGTATAGAGCAACATAAGCCTTTAGCCTCAGCTTAGGAGCATCAGCCATGGGAGAAAAGAGGATAAATACATACATCTTTACCCAAAAATATAATCAAACATACAGAGAAACAGCTGTCTCAAATGCAAAGTCGTTTGTATGACACGTACCCGTCCCCTCTCCACCTGAGTGGTGAGCATGACCACCACGGAGGAGCCCTGCTCCCAGGTCATCTGCCAGAAGTCTGGGCAAGTGTTGGGCAACGGGCCCTGGCACGCAATGTACCGGTTGATCAGGCTCGACGCCGGGATCTCCATCTACAGTACAGAGAGGAGTAGAGAAGAATAAAACCTGTGTGTAGGGGTGTATGTTGAGTGAGTGTTCTGTGGTGTGTGTTGTTGTGTGTTAATAAATCCAAGAGTGTGTGGGTATGCAAGCATGTGTCCATTTTCAGTCTTTGGAGTGGAGACTACAACATCTTGGCCGATAGAAAGCCTACTATAGACCTGCTGAACAAAAACGCCATGGTTGGTGTGGGTGGACTGAGGCGAACAGCACTCACGTTGATGTAATTTGCATTAATGTAGTCATCTGTGCTTTTCAGAATGACCCGCGTTGCGTCGTCTATAAACAGAAGAGGAGAGGGGAGAGAGAAAGAAGGAGTGGAGTGTGAAATGGTGGGTTAACAGTCTTAACACAGATTAACTAGGAAAAGTAGATTGAACTGTGTGTTTGATACTCACAAGGTGAGATGTCTCTGTAGCGGTTTTTGGAAATGTTCTGAGGTAATTTGGCACACAACATTGTCATTCCAGGCCTCTTCCGGTAAAGTTGCTGTGAGAAAAGAATATATATGATCATATAAAAAAAATTTTTTATCGTGATCTCGGGAAGGTGGTGGGGCAAGGGGAAGTCCGACCAGTCCTGGCAAAAGTGGAGGCCATCAAATCTTCCAGTACCAGCTCCTCACCAGGAACTGCACCAATTCTTGGGAATGGCAGGCTACTACCGGGCTTATTTTTATGTTGTTACAGACTTTGGTTTTCCCATTTCATATTTCGTGGTTGGACGTTAGAACGTGGGACATACCTATTGGTGTCAACCCCTTTAGTCAGTATGTTACACCGGTGCTGGTTTGTCATCTTGTTAGTGGGAAAGTGTTTCATTTGTGCTGGCGCAGGTGATATTTAAGAGTGGCTGGCCCAGTGCACCAATTGTCTTGAGAGATGTGGAGGGTTAACACCTTTAGTTGTCTTTTAGGTCCCAATTGTTGTTGCTGGTCAACTTTCAGTGAACACCCCATGAGTGTCTTTCAGAACCTATCCTAAAACCCCACCTGTTTTGTTTTGGCTGTTAGTGACTCTTTGTTAGTTCCCTTTTTTGTTTGAGCTTCCATTTTTTGTTTTCTTGCATGGGAACATAACAAAATTGATCATGTTGTGAGATGGAAGTTACTTTCTGTTGGTTGTGAGCGAACTTGTCCAACAAAAATGGTCTGAGAATGCTTGCTATGTCTTATAGGCCCACATCTTTGCAGAGGCTGCTTCCACCTGCTGTGTGTGGAATTCATAAGATGCCGCTAATCTTTCAAATGAACATACATTGATACATTGTATGTGAAGTGCAATAGCAGATAAAGACCAAAACAAAAATATGTGGATAAACCCACACATTTTCTCAGTGCATGCCGGTATATTCGGTCTGTGTGCGTGTGCGCATTTCCCTTGCCCCCCCACACATTATTTACATTA
This sequence comes from Oncorhynchus kisutch, assembly GCF_002021735.2. NCBI lineage: Eukaryota > Metazoa > Chordata > Actinopteri > Salmoniformes > Salmonidae > Oncorhynchus > Oncorhynchus kisutch. The sequence goes on along the minus strand of NC_034175.2, from coordinate 48,427,817 downwards.
TTATAGTGTAATAACTCAAAAGGCAAGAGAAACAGGAAGCTGTTAAGTGTGCCTGATGAAAGACAGGAAGTTATCGGAATACAGAGAAGAAATTAAACAACTGGTGTTCCTCACCACATTAAACGAGCAGTCGACGCATCATTGAATTAGCATTTTGTTGTAAACTACTTCACTTGGCAATTATTCCTCACAGTGATAGCATAAGTCATTTTCTTCTGTGCCTTGAAATAAAGTAAAACATCAATAAAGTTGATATTGTAAAACTTGTGTAACAGTCATACGCTGAATTTCCCTCCAGAATGTGGTAACCTCCATTGTGCCCTCGAGGTCAAAACAATAGAGCAGAAACTAGGGGGTGCTATTGCTCTCATCACACATCCAGTCACCTCAGAAAGACAAAAGAGCAGTGAACAAGACCAATATGAATCGAGGTGCAACCAAAAATCACAATAATATTAGGAAAAATTGATACGAGAATTGCTAACAAAAGCTTTTAATATGTAGGTGAGGGGAGGACTCACATCAAACTGGGTGAGTACTCCCCCGCTGATCAGACCCTCCTTCAGGGTGTTAATGGAATCCCTCCAGGCATCCTGGTCCAGCTGAGAGGGGTCCTGGGGAGACTTCTCTGGGATGTACTGAAAGTCTGGCTCAGTCTCCTGCTTCTCCTCCACCACGTCATAGATGGCTGGGGACATAGGGAAGCAACACGGTTAGTTTAGAAGAGTGTCAAGAGAAGAACGGCATCCTATATTATTAATGTACAAGTCTACGGCTCGGCTCAGTTTTAATATTCACACCAGCAAACCACGTAATAAGCTATTTATAAGGTACGCATTTTTCTAATTGGAAATCTATAGTGTTGATATTGGAAGGTAGCCTAACTTTTGTTTGGGGTCACCTGTTCTTCGAACCTGTACTGGGAAGATTTGGCCTGTTTTAACCTGAGCATTGTAATAATAAACCCAACGAGATGACTTAGTAATGTAAGTGTAAAAATGTAACAAAAACAAATCCTCTCCTCACCATTGGGCCTGACCAATAGGATGAGCTCTCCTGAGTGGCTCTCACAACTGGCCTTGATGAACATGACCACCTGGTCGTGGGTGTGCTCTGAGATATCACGACCGTTGATCAAAACCACCTGGTCACCTTCGTTCAGACGAGGGACACACAGGTCAGCCTGTAGAGGGTTGGAGAAGAATGCAGTCAGAACACAGTTGGGTCAAGTGGTTAGACATATTGGGGAGGATAGACTACAATACTAGGCCTGCATTCATAGAGTAAGTGTCTCAGAGTAAGAGTACTGATCAAGGATCAGGTTTGCCCTGTCCATATCAACCTTCATTATGAAGACAAAACGGATCCTGTATCAGCAGTCCTACTCTGTCTCTGTGACCCTTTGTGAATATGGGGCCCGTAGCAATAGCTTGTGGTAAATTACAACAAAGAGGACTAACTGTTGTTGGTTCACTTTGACTTCAACACCAGAGTAACATCCTGAAGCCTTGTTAGCGGAGCTGTGAATGGACTGCTGCTAAGTGACGTCAAATCAGACCAGTTCATTTACTGAGCTACAGCACAAGTGTGAGTTTACTCCAAACAATGGAATGTTTCATATGCTGTGTGTGAGAGTCAGAATGAGAGTGAGTGGGGGAAGAGAGAGCGAGAGGGAGGAGAAAGAGAAATAGCAAGAGAGTGAGACGAGGGGTAGATATACAGAGAGCGAGAAATAGAGAAAGAAATGTGAGAAATTCAGTGTGAGTGAGAGGGCGGAAGTGATAGAACAAGTGAGAGGTTGTTTGATTATCTCAGAGTACAACATGAGTATGTGTACTGTAAATATATGGGGTGTTGCTAGTGATGGGTGGTTAACATACGGATGTCCCAGGGGCCACACGAGATACAATGACAGGCATCTTCTGATCAGCTCCACCCTAAAACCAAGGCAATGGAGAGAGGTAAATAATCTGCCTATTATCCAGAGTGATTTACAGGAGCAATTTGGGTTCAGTGTATTGCTCAAGAGCACAACTGTTTTTTCACCTAGTCGGCTCGGGATTCGAACCAGAAACCTTAAGGTTACTGGCCAAACACTCTTAAACGCTAAGCTACCTGCCCGCCCTATATAGGATCAGTATTAGTAGGGCCAGGAGATTACCCTCTGGGAGCATGTTACAGCATATCATTTTATATAAGGGCATCTACTGTAGGCAGAGGTCTCACCTTGACATTGAAGCCAAATCGTCCAGTGTCATCCGGCCTCATCTTGAGCAAAACCAGATTGTCGTGAGAGACAACACCGTTCAGCTGTAGAGGAAGAGACAGAGATGCGTTAATACATGTCTACATTGGAAAGGCTATCACAGCCCAAAGAGCTTCTGAAGGGCCTAGAGTTCTTCAGAGGTCACAAAAGCCTCCTGGCCATAGTTTTAAATCATTTCCGTACAACTGAATTAACCCATTGTGGAACATCATGAAAACCATGAAGCGTAAAAGTGGCAGACAGTCAGGGTGGTTCATAGGCTTACAGCCCAAAAGCCTGTTTTAGCATGGGTAGCACCATTGAGGACCATCACCATTTTGAAGTAGTCAAGTGGGTGGGAATTGCTATGGGTTAAGGATCACATAATGATGAGACATATCTACAGTTAACTGCAGCATAATAGAAAATAATTAAATATGCGAAGTATATTGAAAGCAGGGTCTACTCCACAGGTGTGGTTCCTGAGTTAATTAAGCAATTAACATTACATCATGCTTAGGGTCATGAAAAAAATGGTGGGCAGACCATTATTTTGTCTACCATGGCAACGCCCCCATAGGATGAAAATGCCCACATCAAGAGGGAACGAGTGGTAGTGCTGAGCGATTAGTGCTTTTGTAAGGTCGGCTTGGTTTCGGATCGAGTATTTATTTTAAATTATCACGGGTTTCGATTTTTTTTTTTTTTAAATACATTAAAGTGGAATGTACAGCATTTTAACCACAATAAATCTGACTAAAATCAGTTCATATACACCCCCAGGAAGAATAACACTGTCAAAAGAATTCTGAATTCTTAAATACGGTAATTCACATCATCATAAACTCTTAAATATTTGGGAATTGCATTTGGAAAGTATTCAGACCCCATGACTTTTCCCACATTTTGTTACATTACAGCCTTATTTAAAAAATGTATTAAACACCCCCCCCCCTTCAATCTACAAACAATACCCCATGAAGACAAAGCAAATATAGGTTTGGAAAGTTTTGCAAATGTATAAAAAAAACTGAAATATCACATTTACATAAGTATTCAGACTCTTTACTCAGTACTTTTTTTAAGCACCTTTGGCAGCGATTACAGCCTCGAGTCTTCTTGGGTATGTGTTACGAACCCTTTGGCCCTGCAGTCTAGGGGGGATGGAAACGAGACCCGTAACATATCTCATGCAAATCATAACAGTGAAAAGGAAAAGTGAGAACTAAAAACAGAAAACCTACATCTACAGTCAAACACTTAAGGTTGATTGTTTAAACACATGGTAATGGGAGGGCTGAGCTGAACCCAAGAAAATAAATAATAAATATCCCAAAACCCCTAAGCTAGTCTTACTTGCTTAAATAATCGCTAGCTAATCAACCAATAAAATACAGTGGGTGGTCCGGCCCAGTTCTAACTAGGGTTCTAAGACAAAGTTTTCCTACGGGTAATGTATGCCCATGGGCGACTTGGATTTGTACCCCTTTTCCCACCAACAAACGAACAGTCATACACCATAACAATACATACTCACATAATAATGGACAAATGTGACATGTAGGTGCAAAAACAAAAAGAGAAGTAGCTGCATTGGGAGACAACTGATTGGGATTATTTTAAACCAAGGGAAAGGGGATGTGATTGGGTATGGGAAAGCAGGTGTGTCTTCTGATGAGTGACACCTGTGACTAGGGCAGAAGGAAAGAAAATACAACCGTAACAGTATGACACTACAAGCTTGTGGCACATCTATTTGGAGAGTTTCTCCCATTCTTCTCTGCAGATCCTCTCAAGCTCTGTCAGGTTGGATGGGAAGCATCCCTGCACAGCTATTGTCAGGTCTCTCCAAAGATGTTCAATCTGGTTCAAGTCCGAGCTCTGGCTGGGCCACTCAAGGACATTGAGACTTGTGCCGAAGCCACTCCTGCATTGTCTTGGCTGTCTGCTTAGGGTTGTTGTCCTGTTGGAAGGTAAACCTTCGCCCCAGTCTGAAGTCCTGAGCACTCTGGAGCAGGTTTTCATCAAGGATCTTTCTGTACTTTACTCAGTTCATCTTTCCCTCGATCCTGACTAGTCTCCCAGTCCCTGCCGCTGAAAAACATCCCCACAGCATGATGCTGCCACCACCATGCTTCACCGAAGAGATGGTGCCATGTTTCCTCCAGACATGACACTTGGCATTCAGGTCAAAGAGATCAATCTTGGTTTCATCAGACCAGAGAATCTTGTTTCTCATGTTCTCAGAGTCTTTAGGTGCCTTTTGACAAACTCCAAGCAGGCTGTCATTTACCTTTTACTGAAGAGTGTCTTCCATTTGGCCAATCTACCATAAATGCCTGATTGGTGGAGTGCTGCAGACAGTTGTCCTTCTTGAAGGTTCTCATATCTCCACAGGGGAACTATAGAGCTCTGTCAGAGTGACCATAGGGTTCTTGGTCACCTCCCTCACCAAGGCCTTTCTGCCTTGATTGCTCAGTTTGGCCAGGCGGCCAGCTCTAGGAAGAGTCTTGGTGGCTCAAAACTGCTTCCATTTAAGAATGATGGAGGCCACTGTGTTCTTGGGAACCTTCAATGCTGAAGACATTTTTTGGTAACCTTACCCAGATCTGTGCCTCGACACAATCCTGTCTCGTAGCTCTACGGACAAATCCTTCAACCACATAGTGCATGTCAGAGCAAAAACCAAGCTATCAACTGTGGGACCTTATATAGACAGGTGTGTGACTTTCCAAATCATGTCCAATAAGTTGAATTTACCACAGGTGGACTCCAATCAAGTTGTACAAACATCTCAAGGATGATCCATGGAAACAGGATGCACCTGAGCAAAATTTCAAGTCTCAGCAATGTAAATAAGGTTTCTGTTTTTTATTTATTATAAATTTGCAAACATCTCTAAAAAATATGTTTTCACTTTGTCATGCAAACAAGCCATTTGCCACACACGCCTGCCATCATTCACTTTGAACTGGACTGTGTGTTTACAGGCAGCTGCAACAGGGTGACTTGAGATCATTACAACACATTCGCCAAAAGTCAGAAAATACACCAGAATGGATTTCTGCAAATATGTAAACACCACGGTAGTCATCTTACATTTGGGAACTCTACAATCCTATTGATCAAACAACCATGAGAAGGTAGGCTCTCTCCCTCAGTTATGAACATCAAGAAAAAATCTAATGCTAGTCAGAAAAAAATGACCGAAAATATAACAGGGGAACATTAGATAAACCCTCTCAAAATTGCACTGATAAACAATGGGGAACTGTAGTCTACTCATCCTTCTGCAGCTTGCCTGCCTGGCTAAAGTTGGCTAGCTTGCTATAACTACTTCCAGATACAACTTACAGAAAACCTAACTGACCATTTTACTCGCCCTAGCAGAGCTGGTTAGCTAGGCTGTTTACATGTTATCTAGAGCGTTTGTGACTAACAAATCATTTTATTACCTGTGTTTACTGACACCTGTCATATTCAGTGGGTGTTGCGGATTCGTAAATTCATCAGTTATTCTGTGCTCTGGGACACTAAAGACGACAGTGCTCTGAAAACGGAGTAGATAGCATATCTATTGCGTTCGCAAATTTACTCTAACTGGATAACAGTCGTTCAAGTTCTTGCTAGCTAACCAAATGGCACCTGCATCTCTAGCAACCAAAAAAACGATATCGGGGAAATGTCATTCACTCACCATGCCTCCAGGCAGCAGCTCTATAGAGATGACTGGGAATGAAATAAGAAAGTCATCAAATAAAACAAGTATTTAATTAAAGTGTGCAAGTCATGTAAATAAATGGTTAAGTGATAAGCAGTAATATGCAGTCACTACCATCATGGGACTTGCAGCTAGCTAGCTAATGTTACTGTGTTTTTTGCTTGCTACATGAATAGATACACTAGCCTATTAGCCATGTTATGACTGACTAGTGATCATTGCGCTTACTAGTTTGATTGTGTTGACATTCCCAGCCTTAGTTACATTCGTCTGTTTCTGTCCAAAATATTAAGTAATTGAAACTGAAAAAGTGCATCCCAAATGGAGGCAGCAAACAATGCACTAGGCCCTGTGATTTACAACCTGATAGTAACATTATTTTGGACTACCAACAAATGTATTGGTGGATTATATTAAATCATGCATTGAACTGCATTCAATCTATTCCCCCAGCAATGCCTTCATGTGCATCATGGAACATTGAGTCTTATTAAACCGATTTTAAAAACCTCAGTTCAAGATCAAACTGGGAATTTGATCTTTTTGACTTGATATTATGATTGTCTTTTATATCTGCAAAGTATTTCAACGCTGTCAGTTCCACTTTAAATGCACTGCATTATGTGGATTGAATGCTGTAACACTGAATAAAACAATTACTAAAAGTCCCATGATGGTAGTGACTGCCTATTACTGCTCATCACTTAATTAACCATAATTTATTTACATGACTTACACTTTAATAAAATACTTGTTTTATTTGATGACTTATTTCATTCCCAGTCATCTCTAGAGTTGCTGCCTATGATGTCTGACAAAAATCACTATTTTAGTAGTTCTTCAAAGTAAATAAGGCATACTTTTATGACTGCTGAATACCAACTATCAAATCAATTAGATCATGTACTTTCAAGCTCAAAGCAACTGCTTTCTATCCCTCTCGATCAAGCGTTCTTTCATCTCTCTTTCTGCTCCGCACAGACCAGATAAGTTTAAGCAGACGCGCAATGGATCATGGTCATTATAGTTAATTACCAAGTTTTCTGCACAAAACTGTAGAATATTGGCCTGTTGGAATTCAACTACATTGCACAGTTCAGGCTTCATTCGACTTATCGCTACAGAAACTGCACATCGAGCTCACAGAGAAAAATCGAACGAAATGCAATTCAAATAATTGAACGGACGTTGGTCAATTAGTTGTTTCAAAAAAAAAATGGTTAGCTGGTTAATGGTTAGTTGATTAATACGTTTTTTTATTTTTATTATCGCTCGGTACTAACGAGCGATCACTGAATGGTTTGATGAGCATGAAAACGATGTAAACCGGAAATCCATGGCTCTCTTAGTCACCAGATCTCAACCCAATTGAACACTTATGGGAGACTCTGGAGCAGCGCCTGAGACAACGTTTTCCACCACCATCAACACACAAAATTATGGAATTTAATGTGGAAGGCTGTCGCATTCCTCCAAGAGAGTTCCAGACACTTGTGGAATCTATGTCAAGGTGCATTGAAGCTGTTCTGGGTTGTGGTGGCCCAACGCCCTATTAGGACTCTTTATGTTGGCGTTACCTTTATTTTGGCAGTTACCTGTAAGTCTATGTATGGGTGGTCTTACCGTGGATTTGTCGGATGCCATGGGGATGTCATACATCTCATTGATGTGGTTGTCAAGGAGACTCTGCTGGGAGTGGTCCTGGATGATCTGGCTCAGGTTCTTCCTGGACTGTTTGGGAGGCAGGGCCGGGGGCTGACCATCTACTGTCTCTGGGGATCTGTAGAGAGAGACAGTGTTAGCTAATGGTACCGTAACTTCTGTCTGTCAGTCAGTGAAATCATTGATTCTTTTTCAAGACAAGACATGTTCCATTTCCTAAAATCCAACAGAACTCAGTAAGCCATTGAGCGAATCAGAGTTTTTTGGTTTAGCTGATACTCCAGTTGCCCCTGTGGCCATTGGCCAATAGCAAAGCAGAGCTGCTACAGTACATTCTCCAACAGGGAGACACAGTGGGTGTGTGTTATTATGTGTACTCAGAGTCATACATGCATACATACAGTTGAAGATGGAAGTTAACATACACTTAGGTTGGAGTCATTAAAGCTCATTTTTCAACCACTCCATAAAATTCTTGTTAAACAAACTATAGTTTTGGCAAGTCGGTTAGGACATTAATTTGTGCATGACAAGTAATTTTCCCAACAATTGTTTACAGACATATTATTTCACTTATAATTCACTGTATCATAATTCCAGTGGGACAGAAGTTTACATACACTAAGTTGACTGTGCCTTTAAACAGCTTGGAAAATTCCAGAAAATGATGTCATGTCTTTAGAAGCTTCTGATAGGATAGTTGACATCATTTGAGTCAATTGGAGGTGTACCGGTGGATGTATTTCAAGGCCTACCTTCAAACTCAGTGCCTCTTTGCTTGACATCATGGGAAAATCTAAATAAATCAGCCAAGACCTCAGAAAAAAAATTGTGGACCTCCACAAGTCTGGTTCATCCTTGGGAGCAATTTCCAAACGCCTGAAGGTACGACGCTCATCTGTACAAACAATAGTATGCAAGTATTAACACGATGGGACCACGCATCCGTCATACCGCTCAGGAAGGAGAAGCGTTCTGTCTCCTAGAGATTAACGTAATTTGGTGCGAAAAAGTGCAAATTAATCTCAGAACAGCAGCAAAGGACCTTGTGAAGATGCTGGAGGAAACTGGTTCAAAAGTATCTATATCCACAGTAAAACGAGTCCTATATTGACAACATGAAAGGGCGCTCAGCAAGGAAGAAGTCACTGCTCCAAAACCACCATAGAAAATCCAGACTACGGTTTGCAATTGCACATGGGGATAAAGATCGTACGTTTTGGAGAAATGTCCTCTGGTCTGATGAAACAAAAATAGAACTGTTTAGCCATAATGACCATGGTTATGTTTGGAGGAAAAAGGGGGAGGCTTGCAAGCCGAAGAACACCATCCCAACCGTGAAGCACGGGGGTGGCAGCATCATGTTGTGGGGGTGCTTTGCTGCAGGAGGAACTGGTGCACTTCACAAAATAGATGGCTTCATGAGGGAAGAAAATTATGTGGATATATTGAAGCAACATCAAGACATCAGTCGGGAAGTTAAAGCTTGGTCGCAAATGGGTCTTCCAAATGGACAATGACCCCAAGCATACTTCCAAAGTTGTGGCAAAATGACTTAAGTACAACAAAGTCAAGGTATTGGAATGGCCGTCACAAAGCCCTGACCTCAATCCTATAGAAAGTTTGTGGGCAGAACTGAAAAGCGTGTGTGAGCAAGGAGGCCTACAAACCAGACTCAGTTACACCAGCTCTGTCAGGAGGAATGGGCCAAAATTCACCCAACTTATTGTGGGAAACTTGTGGAAGGCTCCACAAAACGTTTGACCCAAGTTATACAATTTAAAGGCAATGCTACCAAATACTAATTGAGTGTATGTAAAGCTCTGACCAACTGGGAATGTGATGAAAGAAATCAAAGCCGAAATAAATCACTACTATTATTATTTCACATTCTTTAAATGAAGTGGTGATCCTAACTGACCTAAGACAGGGATTTTTTACTAGGATTAAATGTCAAGAATAGTGAAAAACTGAGTTTAAATGTATTTGGCTAAGGTGTATGTAAACTTCCGACTTCAACTGTACACACACACACACAGAGTTGGTCCAATGCGGTTTCTGTCCTCCACTTTCTCGATAGTCGTTGCTAAGTGATAATTGCCGCTTCCACGTTGGTGTTATTTCTGATAGTTTTCAAAACCTATGAAGATGTCCATTAAATGCAGATATGCAATTTTTTGACACCATAACACAGTACAGACTAGGATGCACATTATCCCAAAAGCAACGCAATAAATATGTCTTGAATACGCTGCTATGTTGTGCTTGTTTAAAGCGGGTAACCACAGAATTTCACCACAAACATTTAAAGAATAAAGCCTCCAACATGGCAGCCGTGCTAAAACCTGGCTGAACTCTATATACAGTATATGGCTCTTTGTGTGCCTAACCCACCTAGTCACAGTGGGGGTGTGTTATAGTGTACCTAACCATCCTAGTCATTCAACCACAGAATTCGCAGGAGGCCCAGGGGGAGTAGAGGCTAGTCATGGCCAGTCACAGCACGTTGTCTTTGTTTAGCGTCCTGTATGCCGGGCTGGTGTCACAACACAGGAGACACTGGCCTGGTCCGGAGGGGGACCCTGCAGGAAGGACAGACAGGCCTCTCCAACATAAACAGACACTATGCCGACATCAGCCACAGAGCTGGGGGGAGGGAGAGACGGGCAGGACTACTGCTCACTGACCACAGGGAGACGCAACGTAACACACTATCAAATAGTAGTTTAAGCTAGAGTATTTTGGTCTGAAATGCTGGATAGTTAGCTTTACAAAAACAGATTGGTTTATTCTGCTAATTACATCAAGACAATAAGATAACGCGCTACAATTGCAGTCCTTTTTCACAATGACTGTAAAGTCAGGGAAAGTTCAATATTCTCTTTATTCTTTAAAGGACAGTCTAGGGTCAGCCGCCTTTCAAGTGACAGTGTAGTGGGATGTTTTCCTGGTTTACAGATCATGTTGTAGAGGGGGAGGTATTACATGACCTGGTTGCTATGCTTTGGTTTCAACCGCCTGAAACCTTATCCTCAATGAGCTAAGGCTACGTGACAGGGAATATGGTTGTTTTTATGTTTATTTTTGAGAGAGCAGGAGAGAGAATCTATGTGCGTGTGTGTCACTGGATATAGCAATGATGTGTGATCTCTCAGGAATAGTGAGCAGGTGGTTATGTCATCTTCTGGGTCAGTGACAAAAGAGATGAGCAAATGGCTTGGCACGGAATGTGGGTGCGTGCACGTGTGCATGTACGTGTGTGCTTGTGTGTGAATGCAGAAGTGAAATGAGAGTGAAAAGGGAAAGTATATATGGTGAGTGCAGGCATGTTTGTGTGCATATGCATAGCTTAAATAGGGATTATGTACATGTCAGAACTATTCCCTCCATTCCCAGTACAGGTGCAGTATCTGTACTAATGCTGGTGACATAGTTCTTGGTAAGATAACACAGCAGAACATATAAAAAACATTCCTGCTCTAAGATAAGACAGTAACATATGGAGAGACTCCGACAGACAGGCTATTAATCGTCCTCCACTCCTAGTGGCACTTACCCAATCTGGCCTAATAATAAACAGTTACTGGAACTCTGAAAGGCATCTCGAAGAACATAACATCCAAAGGAACTGGAGTACAGGGATGGCTGAAGGTTGGGATGTCGAGCAGAGGGACGACAGAGGGTGGGAGCGGGACAGGGTGAGGCCAGAGCTGGGTTTACAAGTTGAACATAGCCCCACTCATCAGGGCAACACAACCCTAGTAGGCCAGGGGTTAGGCTACTCTCAGATGTCAGTGAACCACTACTGCATTAACAGAACCATTAGGACAATTTGACCTAAGAGGGGTATATGGCTCTAAGTCAAAGACACTAGGGGTTAGGCTACTCTCAGATATCAGTGGACCAACACTGCAGTAGACAAGAGCCACGGGCATTTTGACCTAAGAGGGTGATACGGATCCCAGTCAGACAGGCCAAAGGCATTATTATTGTTACTAGTACTGTGTTGATCACCCCCCCACCCCCATCCTGCTCCATCCCAGCCGAACCCCTCCCCATGCCCCCAGAGCTGTAAACACTTCACTTTTTTTTTTTTACAGCTTGTGTTCAAAGTCTGTTTCCATTGAAGAACATTAAATGACATTTGGGAAAGGGTGTGAACTGTAATTGTAAGCCACAGACCACAGGCTAACTGTTAAAAATCAGCTGTTTCAGCAGTCTGCGTAGACAGCATGGCACTGGAACTGTCAAGTCCAATTTAATGTGGCTCCCATAGACTTTTTCGACAGCGGCTTTAGTGGGGACTTTAACAGTGGAATCTATGCACAGTCACCAACTTTCATCCTCATTAACAACTATATAGTGGTGTTCTTTTGGGAGTGAGCTGGTGAGAGATCTTCCATTATAATGTTTGACAGTCTTTCTCTGAGCACGAACATATTGTTTCAGTGTAGGCCTAGTCACTTGTACCGGGCTATAACTAGGGGCCAGAGTTGTTCCTGGTCAGATCATGCAGTCATGTCAACAGGGCTACTCATAACCACCTCTCATCTTCCTCACTACTGCAGTGTGTCCAGTGTCCACAAGGGGTCAGACTTACGAGTGGAGTCCAGTCTGATGCAGTTGCCTTGAGTGGATGAGGCTGACTTGTGATTAGAGTGAGAGTGTGGCAGCAGACTTACGGGGAAGAGTCGAGGCTGATGGAGTTGGCCTGGGTAGAGGACGCAGATTTGTGATTGGAGAAGACAGGGAGGCTGGGCGAGGCGTGAATCACATGGTCCACCAGGTGCCCAACCGACGACGGCCGCATCCTCGTCCCTTCCTGTACAAACGAGTTCCGGCTGCACGCATACACACAAATCGGTGGTTAGGAGGATTGTGTGTGTAATCAAAGCAAATTAATGTACGCTATCCACAGTTGGAAAACGTATATTTTATTTGGATTGCATGATGTTCTGTCCAGCTCTCTGAAACACTTAAATGTGTATAATTCCTTTCACTCATGCAATGAAATGTGTCAGTACCATTAGCGAAGCTATTGGAACTAGAATTCGCTCACAATGTACAGCGGGGAAGTATTCAGTCCCCTTGACTTCATCCGCATTACGTTACAGCCTTATTCAAAAATGGATTAAATCCCCTCAATCTACACACAATACCCCATAATGACAAAGCTAAAACAGGTTTTTGCAAATGTATTCAAAATAAAAATCACATTTTCACAAGTATTCAGACCCTTTACTTAATACTTTGTTGATGCACCTTAGGCAGATCCTCTCAGGCTCTGTCAGGTTGGATGGGAAGCCACTCCTGTGTTGTCTTGGCTGTGTGCTTTGGGTCGTTGTCCTGTTGGAAGGTGAACCTTCACCCCAGTCTGAGGTCTTGAGCGCTCTGGAGCAGGTTTTCATCAAGGATCTTTCTGTACTTTGCTCCGTTCATCTTTCCCTCGATCCTGACTAGTCTCCCAGTCCCTGCCACTGAAAAACATCCCCACAGCATGTTGCTGCAACCACGTTTCACCTTAGGGATGGTGCCAGGTTTCTTCCAGACGTGACGCTGAGCATTCAGGCCAAAGAGTTCAATCTTGGTCTCATGGTCTGAGAATCATTAGGTGCCTTTTGGCATACTCCAAGTGGGCTGTCATGTGCCTTTTACTAAGGAGTGGCTTCTGTCTGGCCACTCTCCCATAAAAGCCTGATTGGTGGAGTGCTGCAGAGACAGCTGTCCTTCTGGAAGGTTCCTCATCTCCACAGAGGAACTCTGGACCTCTGTCAAAGGGCCTTCTCCCCCGATTTCTCAGATCGGCCATGAGGCCAACTCTAGGAAGATTCTCGGTGATTCCAAACTTCAATTTAAAAATGGAGGCCACTGTGTTCTCGGGGATTCAATGCTGCAGAAACTTTTTTGTACCCTTCCTCAGATCTGTGCCTCAACACAATCCTGTCTCGGGGCTCTAAATCAAATTGTATTGGTCACATACACATGTTATTGCGGGTGTATCAAAATGTTCCAATAGTGCAGTAGTATCTATCAATTCACAACAACAAACATATCTACAAGTAAAAGAATGGAAGTAAAGAAATATAAAATATAGCCATTGACTAAAATACAGCAGAATCGAATACAGTATTTACATATGAGGTGAGTAAAGCAGTATGTAAACATATTAATATTATTTAATTGTTCCATTATTGAAGTGGCCAGTGATTCCAACTATGTACAGTTGAAGTCGAAAGTTTACATACACTTAGGTTGGAGTCATTAAAACTTGTTTTCAACCACTCCAAACTTATTTTTAACAACTATAGTTTTGGCAAGTCGGTAAGGACATCTTTGAGCATGACAAGTAATTTTTCCAACAATTGTTTACAGACGTATTATTTCACTTATAATTCACTGTATCACAATTCCAGTGTGACAGAAGTTTACATACACCAGGTTGACTGTGCCTTTAAACAGCTTGTAAAATTCCAGAAAATGCTGTCATGGCTTTATAAGCTTCTGATAGGCTAAAAATCATTGGAAAATCAAAAAGAAATCAGCCAAGACCTCAGAAAAATTGTAGACCTCCACAAGTCTGGTTCATCCTTGGGAGCAAAGTATCTTTATCCACAGTAAAACAAGTCCTAAATTGACATAACCTGAAAGGCCGCTCAACAAGGAAGAAGCCACTGCTCCACTGTAGCCAGACTACGGTTTGAAATTACACATGGGGACAAAGATCGTACGTTTTGGAGAAATGTCTTCTGGTCTGATGAAAAAAAATATTAGAACTGTTTGGCCATAATGACCATGGTTATGTTTGGAGGAAAAGGGAGGAAGCTTGCAAGCCGAAGACCACCATCCCAACCGTGAAGCACGGAGGTGGCAGCATCATGTTGTGAGGGTGCTTTGCTGCAGGAGGGACTGGTGCACTTCACAAAATAGATGACATGAGGGAGGAAAATTATGTGGATATATTGAAGCAACATCTCAAGACATCAGCCAGGGACTTAAAGCTTGGTCACAAATGGGTCTTCCAAATGGACAATGACCCCAAGCATACTTCCAAAGTTGTGGCAAAACTTAAGGACAACAAAGTCAAGGTATTGGAGTGGCCATCACAAAGCCCTGACCTCAATCCTATAGAAAATATGTGGGCAGAACTGAAAAAGCGTGTGCGAGCAAGGAGGCCTACAAACCAGACTCAGTTACACCAGCTTTGTCAGGAGGAATGGGCCAAAATTCACCCAACTTATTGTGGGAAGCTTGTGGAAGGCTACCCGAAACGTTTGACCCAAGTTAAACAATTTAAAGGCAATGCTACCAAATACCAAATAAGTGTAATGTAAACCTCTGACCAACTGGGAATGTGATGAAAGAAATAAAAACTGAAATCAATCTAGATTATTATTTTGACATTTCACATTCTTAAAATAAAGTGGCGATCCACCGGACGTACTACCTGTCCCAGACCTGCTGTTTTCAACTCTCTAGAGACAGCAGGAGCGGTAGAGATACTCTTAATGATCGGCTATGAAAAGCCAACTGACATTTACTCCTGAGGTGCTGACTTGTGGCACCCTCAACAACTACTGTTATTATTTGACCATGCTGGTCATTTATGAACATCTTGACCATGTTCTGTTATAATCTCCACCCGGCACAGCCAGAAGAGGACTGGCCACCCCTCATAGCCTGGTTCCTCTCTAGGTTTCGGCCTTTCTAGGGAGTTTTTCCTAGCCACCATGCTTCTACACCTGCATTGCTTGCTGTTTGGGGTTTTAGGCTGGGTTTCTGTACAGCACCTTGAGATATCAGCTGATGTACGAAGGGCTATATAAATACATTTGATTTGATCCTAACTGACCTAAGACAGGGAATTTTAACTAGGATTAAATGTCAGGAATTTTGAAAAACTAAGTTTAAATGTATTTGGCTAAGGTGCATGTAAACTTCCGACTTCAACTGTATATAGGGCAGCAACGGTGCAGTGGTGCAGTGTTGTGTAACCGGGTGGAAGCTGGCTATTTAACAGTGTGATGGCCTTGAGATAGCTGTTTTTCAGTCTCTCTGTCCCTGCTTTGATGCACCTGTACTGACCTCGCCTTCTGGATGATAGTGGCGTGAACAGGCCGTGGCTCGGGTGGTTGATGTCCTTGACGATCTTTTTGGCCTTCCTGTGACATTGGGTGCTTTAGGTGTCCTGAAGGGTAGGTAGATTGCCCCCGGTGACGCTTTGAGCAGACCGCACCAACCTTGCGGGCTGTGCAGTTTCGGTACCAGGTGGTGATTTTGCCCAACAGAATGCTCTCAATTGGGCATCTGTAAATGTTTGTGAGGGTTTTAGGTGACAAGCCAAATTTCCTCAGCCTCCTGAGGTTGAAGAGGCGCTGTTGCACCTTCACCACACTGTCTGTGTGGGTGGACCATTTCAGATCGGTGTACACATCACTGACAAAGAACTTTAAGCTTTCCACCTTCTCCACTGCGGTCCTGTCGATGTGGATAGGAGTGTGCTCCTTCTGCTGTTTCCTGAAGTCCACAATCAGCTACGTTGCTTTGTTGAGGTTGGTTGAGAGGTTATTTTCCTGGCACCACTCTCCCAGGGCACTCGCCTCCTCTCTAAGCTGTCTCATCATTGTTGGTAATCAGGCCTAGTACTGTTGTGTTGTCTGTAAACTTCATGACTGAGTTGGAGGCATGAGTGGCCACACAATCATGTGTAAACAAGGAGTACAGGAGGGGGCTGAGCATGCACCCTTGTGGAGCCCCTGTGTTGAGGATCAGCGAAGCGGATGTGCGTTTTCCTGCCTTGGGCGGCCCGTCAGAAAGTCCAGGACGCAGTTGCACAGGGCGGGGTTCAGATCAAGGGCCCCGAGCGTAACGATGAGCTTGGAGGGAACTATGGTGTTGAATGCTGAGCTATAGTCAATGAACAGCATTCTTACATAGGCATTCCTCTTGTCCAGATGGAATAGGGCAGTGTGCAGGCGATTGCATCGTCTGTGAATCTATTGGGGTGTCAGGTAGAGGTGATATGATCCTTAACTAGCCCCCCAAAGTACTTCATGATGACAGAAGTGAGTGCTTCGGGGTGATAGTCATTTAGTTCCGTTACCTTTGCTTTCATGGGAACAATAGCGGAAATCTTGAAGCAAGTGGGGACAGCAGACTGGGATAGGGAGAGATTGAATATGTCCGTAAACACTCCAGCCAGCTGATCGGTGCATGCTCTGAGGAAGCGGCTATGGATACCATCTGGCCCGGCAGCCTTGCGAGAGTTAACATGCTTAAATGTCTTACTCATTTCGGCCATGGAGAATGAGCCCCCACAGTTCTTAGAAGCTGGCCTCGTCGGTGGCACTGTGTTACCCTCAAAGCGGGTGAAGTAATACGGAAAACCAGCCACGTCGCGGACACCCTTTGTAGTCCGTAATTGTCTGTAGACCCTGCCACATACGTCTCGTGTCAGAGCTGTTGAATTGTGACTCTCTGTACTGATGTTTTTCCTGTGATTGATATATGGAGGAAATAACTACAGTTTGTATTCGGACATATTCCCAGTCCCCTTGCCAATGATGAATGCAGTGGTTCTTGTACTGAATGCTGCCATCTATCCACAGTTTATGGTTTGGGTATGTTTTTAAAAGTCACATTGGGTACAAAATCTCCTATACACTTCCTGTTGAACCGTAACCGTCGATGTGTTGGTAGAATGCTGGTACACTTTTCCTCAAAATGTGCTTTGTTAAAAATCCCCAGGTACCATAAATGTGGCCTCAGGATATGTTGTTTCCAGTTTGAATAAAGTCCAGTGTAGTTCTTTGAGGGCCGTCGTGGTATCGGCTTGAGGGGGCGTACACATGGCTGTGACTATAACCGAAGAGAATTCTATGGGGAGGAAATACGGTCGGCATTTGATTGAGGTATTCTAGGTCGGTTGAACAAAAGGACTTGAGTTTCTGTATGTTACCATAATGACACCATGAGAAGTTAATCATGAAACATACACGCCCTCTTCTTCCCGGAGAGTTCTTTATTCCTGTCTGCGCGATGTACTGAGAACTCAGACGGCTGTATGGACGGGGACAGTATATCCCGAGAGAGCCATGTTTCTGTGAAACAGAGTATGTTACAATCCCTGATGTCTTTCTGGAAGGAGATCCACACCCTGAACTCGTCTACTTTATTATCCAGAGACTGTACATTAGCAAGTAATATACTCGATAGTATGCACGCCTCCCGAGTCGGACTACAAGTCCACTCAAAATACCTCTTCTCCACCGGCGATGTTTTGGAGCAGCCACTGGAATAAGTTCAATTGCCCTCGGCGGTACGAACAAAGGATTCAATTCGGGAAAGATGTATTCCTGGATGAGGTGTCGACGAGTAGGTAAACCACCACTTCCATCCATATTATTGGCCAAAGTGCAATCACGGGAAAACCAACTGATTAATCTACAATTAAGACTATCCTACCAATGGGACATTAAAAACTGTAATATCTTATGTTTCACAGAGACGTGGCTGAACGCCGACACGGATAATATAGAGTTGGCTGGATTCTCCGTGTATCGTCAGGACAGAGCAGCTACGTCTGATAAGACACGGGGTGGGGTTGTGTATTGGTCAATAACTGCTGGTGTGCAATGTATAAAATGAAAGAAATCTCAAGGTATTGCTCACCTGAGGTAGAATACCTCATGATAAGCTGTAGACCACACTATCTACCAAGAGAGTTCTCATCCATATTATTCATAGCCATCTATTTATCACCACAAACCGATGCTGGCACTAATACCGCACACAACGAGCTGTATAAGACTATACGCAAACAAGAAAATGTTCATCCAGAAGCGGCGCTCCTAGTGGCCGGGGACTTTAATGCAGGCAAATTTAAATCAGTTTTCCCTCATTTCTACCAGCATGTCACATTTGCAACCAGAGGGAAAAACAACTCTAGACCACCTTTACTCCACACACCGAGATGCAGACAAAGCTCTTCCCCGCCCTCCATTTGGCAAATCTGACCATAATTCTATCCTCCTGATTCCTGCTTACAAGCAAAAACTAAAGCAGGAAGTACCAGTGACTCACTCAAAGATATGGTCAGAAAACACTGATGCTATACTACAGATGCTATACTACAGGACTGTTTTGCTTGCACAGACTTGCGGGATTCATCCAATGGCATTGAGGAGTATACCACCTCAGTCACTGGCTTCATCAATAAGTGCATCGACAACGTCCCCACAGTTACCGTACATACATTTCCCAACCAGAAGCCATGTACTACAGGCAACATCCACACCAAGCTAAAGGCTAGCGCTGCTTTCAAGGAGCAGGACCCTAATCCAGAAGCTCATAAGAAATCCTGCTATGCCCTCAGACGAACCATCAAACAGGTAAAGTGTCAATACAGGACTAAGATTGAATCCTATTAAACCAGCTCTGATGTTCGTCGGATGTGGCAGGGCTTGAAAAAAATCAGACTACAAAGGGAAACGCAGCCACGATCTGCCCAGTGACGTGAGCTAACAGATGAGCTAAATGCCTTTTATGCTCACTTAGAGGCAAGCAACACTGAAGCATGCATGAGAGCACCAGCTGTTCCGGACGACTGTGATCACACTCTCCGTAGCTGATGTGAGCAAGACCTTTAAAACAGGTCAACATTCACAAAGCACCATCAACACCACTGAGCTGCTGGTCTACAGACAATTCCTTTGACCTCAAGGCTTGGTTTTTTCTCTGACATGCACTGTCAAGTGTGTGACCTTATATAGACAGGTGTGTGCCTTTCCAAATCAATCAATTGAATTGACCAC
Source organism: Oncorhynchus kisutch (assembly GCF_002021735.2). Classification (NCBI taxonomy): domain Eukaryota; kingdom Metazoa; phylum Chordata; class Actinopteri; order Salmoniformes; family Salmonidae; genus Oncorhynchus; species Oncorhynchus kisutch. Next base: position 48,408,379 of record NC_034175.2, on the reverse strand, counting down.
AGGTGGACTTCAATCAAGTTGTAGAAACATCAAGGATGATCAATGGAAACAGGATGCACTGGAGCTCAATTTCGAGTCTTACAGCAAAGGGTCTGACTACTTACGTAAATAAGGTATTACTGTAAAAATAACTGTTTTTGCTTTGTCATTATAGGGTAATGTGTGTAGATTGATGAGTAAAACAATTAATTTAATCAATTTTAGAATAAAATTGTAACAACAAAATTAGGTCAAAGGGAAGGGGTCTAAATACTTCCCAAATGCACAGTTTGTCTCACCCTCTCGAAGGTCATGATATGTAGGCATTATATTAGGACATGCTATAAGGAGTAGTGTCAGGAACTTACTGGTTAGGGGTTCCGGGTGGGGAGCGTGTGGGCAGGCTCTGGGTCTCCAGCCTCTCGTCTGATAAGCTGTTCCGGCTCACAGCCTCCCAGTCTGTGCCGCCCATCAACTTCCTGGCCAGGGGCTTACTGGGAGACCTACTCAGAAAGGAAACACAATCAATCACATGACCGAGCCAAGGAGAACGTGATACTGCTGACCAATGGGATGGAGGACTGCGTGGTAAAGGAGATGGGGGGAAAAAAAGACACCCTATTCACTACTATATAGTGCACTACCTTTAACCAGGGCCGACATAGAGTGCACTAAATAGGGAATAGGATGCCATCTTAGACACAGCCAAAGATATGAAACAATCCAGACTTAAGCCCAGATGTTGATGCTGACTGAGGCCCCAGCTCAGAAATAAAGATATAAGCTGTGAGACTAGGATGTTATGTTTGGCCCATCAACACCACTAATTCATCCTACATCATCTCTGGGTAGAGGGGCAATAATAAGGCAGTAAATGAACACTAATTAGGTTGGTGCTCGTTCACCATCACTTCCTATATTGACTTTGGGCATTACAGATTTAAGGCTGTCTTACTCTTATACGACCTACCAGCAGTAACGCGGCCTAACATACATTCAGAATGCATCTGTTATATACATGTAGAGACAGTACAGTGCTGTGGTGCATTACGTACCTGGCGAACACCCGGTCCTTGATCCCCTTCTCTTTGCCATACTGCACCGACTGCACCTCTGTCCTCCCGCTGCAGAGACAACGTTCAAACAACATCCAACGATCATTTAATACCATTCAGCCACATATTACAAACTGCTGTGCTGCACCTTACTTCCCAACATGCGCTTCAATAATGCATAAACTCCGCTCCACTTCGTATTTCTGTTTCAACCATGTCTCAGACTTTTCTCAGACCAAAACCCCGATTTGTCACAGCACAATCTAGAACGATGAAACTCAGAAGTTTTAGCCCCCTCATCACCTCCACTCACAGCACAGCTCAGAGCAAATACTCAAGTATTTAAATGTCAACAGTGAACAGTTTACATTTGTTTGTACTATTTCTAAACTACATCTGAGAAATGAGTCCATAATGAATAATAGAAGAACTCCCTTTTCCCCCCCAAAATAAAAAGCATTTTGAAAAACAAGCTCAGTTCTGGGGCATGGTTAATAATTCAACTACTTTCCTCCAAGATGAGAGCACGATAGCCAACAGCTAATGTAACTCCCCAAACACTGATGATTGATGGAACTTGTCATTGTGACCTAGCAAACCTGTGTTGACATTTCAATTACAGTGTTTTGCGGCTGGCAAGGGTGTGTGTACGCAGATGCTCATGGGTGGCAATGGGGATTTTCGCCTACCAGTAACGAAACTTGGAGCCCAGGGTAAAGTAGTGGGCAAAGAAGTTCTTCTGGGGGGGAACGGGCCGGTCCAGACGGAAGAAGGTGTGGTGTTCTACACAGGTCTTCCATAAGTTCTTACAGGCTCTGTAGTTTACCATGTTAAACCCCAGCAACGTCTCCCTGGTCTCATTCTGTAAAGGGAGGGAGGGAAAGAGAATGACAGTGAGTGACAACAATAATGACAAATGAGATACAGTTCGAGCTGCTGGTATGTAACCGCCATCCACAGATCATTATATTTTTTTCGGTCCATAGGCTTTACTGTGTACTATGATTCTCCTTGTTCGTTGTGACCTAGGGTTAGAGTCTGTATGTGTGTGTTTAGCATGCCTGAGACTCAAGTAGCAGAAGTGAGGAGGTGTTGAGTCAAGGTCTTTGTCACAGAAGGGGGAGACAGGCATCAGGGGGTTAATCCTTGTCTGCTGCCACAACATCACCATACCCCTCCCTCAGCCGCCAGAGGGTCTCCTGATGTCACACACCACTAGCCATGAAGACATGGTGGTCCTACTTGGGTACTAACAGAAAAGGCGAGTTTGCTGACCATCCACACTTGCATCTTGAAACAACTTCAAGGAAGAGCAGGTTCTCTGAACAACCCCATCATCATGTACATTAGACTAGAGGTCACCTAGCCTCGCCGTGAGGTCAGATAAAATAGGGTTACTCTCTTGCTCACTGGAGACAACTCACTAGTCCAGGAGAAGAAAAAAAAATAAAGGGGCAATTTAATTTCCTGGTTTGTTGTTGCTTTTTAAAGGGTGTGCTGTGACCCGTGCTCACATGACCGGCCGTGAACAGCCTTACCCATCTGTCCATGGACGCATCCCAAATGGCACCCTATTCCCTATATACTGCACTATTTTGGGCAGAGCCCTGGCCAAAAGTAGTGCACTAAATATGGAATTGGTTGCCATTTGGGATGTACCCATGAATTATACAGCCTGAGTGACACCATGGAGGCTGGCTGACGGCCGCAGTGCTTTTAGTTCAACTGCTCTGGAAATACACCACATCCATTATTGAACCAGGGAAGAGGGGAGTGGATGGGGAAATAGAGGGAGTGGATGGGGATCTTTTCCTGGGATTCCATGGTTCCATCATGGGGCTTAACGGAACAGAGAGGAGAGGAGGGAGATGGAGGGAGCCAGCAGCTTTCGAATCAGTTTTAGATCACGCTCACCGCCTCCCGCTGCCACAAATCTATTCTTCATAATTAATAAGCATTTAACAAGCTCTTCCTGTCTCGCTGTCCCAGATTCCAGAGACAGTCAGTGGCGGAGCAGGCCGGTGATTATGCCAGCATGCGAGTTAGTCAAATAAACAAATATGGACGCTGGGTTTGGGTGAAGGTGGCAGTGTGTTGTTAATGTCTAAGCGAAGTTGTTTCAGATTGATATGGATGCCTGTGGTATGGTGTGGGGAGGGCCTGGATCAGTGGTAGATGGTCATTAAGTCCATTAGCAGTATTAGCTAGTCTAGTCAAACTCTAGTCAATCCAGTTTCCACCCTGATGAGCCAGAGAACTGGGTCCGGTCTGGTGACACTTATGACAGGGAAACATGGTCACACATGCTTATAGGAACCTAGGGGCTGCGTTCACTACAACGTGTGGTCCACTGGGTAAGACTCCTCTGACTCCACACACATTGCTGCTAGTAGATCCAATCTCACATTTTACTGTCAAAAGAAGGACAGTGGAAACAACGGATTGAATACTTACCACTTCTCTCCTGAGCTGAACGAAAAACTGTTTGCACTTGAATGATATTTTCACAATCTTCAACCTGAGGGGAGAGAAACCCACAGAAATGTGTCAATGTGTGTCACTGCTGAGGGTCCTCTTCTTTCATGGCTCAAATTATAGCCACTGCAGAGAGAAGCTGACTAAAATGTCTCCCTATCAAGACTAATCCCCTCCCTCCCTCCTCCCATCCTCACTCTTCCCTCACCCTCCCTTCCCCCTTCAGCCCTTTTCCCACTTCTACATGACTCACAGCTCAACTAAATATATTTTACATTCTTACACACACACACACACACACTCTCTCTTTCTCTCTCCAAGGCAGTGAGTCATGCCCCATCTAAGCAAAGCTAATTTGTCAGCCCGTTGTAGACAGAAATAGGAGCGAGGCTAGAATCCACACGACTCACTCTCTGATCCATCTCTGTTCCGAGTGACTGGATTGCTATGCTTTCTGATCTGCTCTCTGAGAGGAGTAACGTTATGCATCACCTATTACTAGTAGGGGCAGGCGAGCCAAACAGAGAGGGAGTGGCCGATAGGAGAAAGTCTTTTTGCGTGACGGTTGCCGACAGCTGTTGTGAAACGTGCCACTGTTAGCAGCCCTAAATTGAGCCGGACTGGAAAGCATCTGAGCCCATATATTTTCAAATGAGCTGTATGTGCTACATCAAGCAGCTGGCTTTTAAGAATGGGGATGTGTGTGCTGTGAGGAGCTTGTAGGGGGTGGGGGTTGGGAATTGTGTGTCCGTGTGTTGGATTATCACTCGTCTGGTCAGGATTTGGGCTATGCTATCCCACCCATGGCACACACTTCCAGAAGCCCCACCAACAGGGCTGAATTTATAAGAATTAAAGCTTTGGGCCTCAGACAATTCACATGAAAGCCTAAACCGCTCGGAGTCCGCTCTCAGAGGAGATCCTAGAAATGATCATCTGCGGTTTACAGATTAATATGTAAAGCACTCGTGAGGTGCTTAGAAGAATCCTATTCAACACTTTTCTGAATTCTTCTGCAACCTGGATGATTGAAGTCGATGATATATAGCTGAAAAAACACAACATATCCTCTTCCTACTCTCACACACACAGTGAACATTTCAATGTCTAACACAATCTACAAAAGTGGATGCTATTTGTGATCAAACAATCCTCTTGTATCTGCGATCCAATTCATTCTCTGATTCACAAATCGCCTCATCTTGTATCAGAATCAAGTCTTCAGTTTGTCACTCACCAGGGAAAGCAGTTGATTCGTACCCTGTTCTTGTAAACCACGATCCCTGTGGACATCACCCCAATTAAAATCTCAGTGTTGCTTTGATCCTGGAACAGAGAGCGAGAAAGAGGAAGATTGGGATGAAGAAACACCGGAAGGAAGGAAATCAACGAGAAACATTGGTGGCTTAAGAGTCTAAGTACCCTGACAGCGGGCAAAGCCTGGTGGGAGCTGGTATACAGACCCTTTCCCCCTAATGCAGGGGTGGGGTGCCGCCTTTTGGTAGCCCTAAGCTACATTTTGGTTGGGGGGACCCCCCCACGCGCTAGTGGTCACTTAGTGGCTAGGGCCGGATATCAGTAGGGGGGAGCGGGAGTTGTCTGCAGCTTAAAAATGGGGCACAATCACTCTTTTGTGTCATTCTTTTAAAAAAAATGTATCTTATGTTTGTTGTGTAGTAAATAGTTCCACTTTTATTTACATTGTTTTTTCCTGTAAAGCACATTGTGTTACATTCCATGTCTGAAATGTGCTGTATACATAAAACCTGATACTCTCCACTGTAATTGTCAGTGTGGTGATCATTCTAGAGAGAAAAAATGGCTGGATGGACAATGGCGGCTGGGGGCTCTATTTAGATCTGCCTTTGACTCATTGTACCAGGACTGTCTACGTGACCTGCTCTGTCTTATGAACCAAACTATTATCCAGACAAAAACAAGCAAACCTAGACAGTCAGACAGACACACACCAAGACACCCAAACGAGCACATAAAAGCATGCAGACAGACACATTCTGGGGCAAAGAGAAAAGCCTGTCTAATCGGACAATGAGGGAAATCTCTGTACAATTGCGGATTAGTTTAAGGCCTTTTGACACTGGAGTGCTCTGCCCTGCTAGTCTTTCTTTCTTCACAGAGACAAACACACACACACAGACGTCGAGGCTCGTCGAGGCTCAGTGGTTCTGCTGTTCCTCAGCTGTACAGGAATCCAAAGCATTAACTTCATGAGGCCCTGTCGGCACGGGCCAGAAGAACACGCAGACGGTACATTAGAATGATATACTACTGTACACGCATATTTCAACCTTCAATCTGCCTCAACACATTTCTACCTGCTGGGTTAGAAAGCACAGGCTTTTCTAGATCTAAGGCACAGCTGTATTAAACATTGGTGTCAGTGGTGCTATGAAAAGTGCCTTTATGCGGTAGCAGTGACACACACACACACAGGGGAATAGCCTTACCCTTGCATAGTGCAATTCCACTCCGTACAGCTCCAGTGTCCTTGCTGTGTTCAGGTAATTAAACTCTGACTGGGCCGGAGACAGGCCACTGAGGAGGAAGACCGAGAAATGCATGAGAGAGGGAAGGTGCCTCAAACTCCACAGCTAGTAACCCATGCACAGAAAATGGAGCTGTACAGTGAGGCCACGCTTTTCCTCTGATATTCACTCAATAAAACCATGGAAACCTTCTCTGCTATGAAAGCTGGTGCAGACAAGTAAAACGAGTATACAGCTGTGTATGAACATCAAAATCAAACAAATTGTATTGGTCGCGTACACAGTTTAGCAGGTGTTGTGGTGAGTGCAGCGAAAGGCTCATCTTCCTAGTTCCTATCAATCAATGCTGTAAATGTTAAACACACAATACAAACTTAGTACAGCAGTAGACAAGTTCTTTTTGGATGTAGGTAATAGTACTAGAATTGTTCTGAGCAAATAAAAAAAAATACTGCAAAGTTGACTAGGAGCTAGAAACAGGGTGACTGTTGGTCGGCGCCATCTTTTGTTTCTTGGATCAGAAAGAGTATGCATGGTCTTGTGAAGATGGGCCCCTACCTGTGCTGTTGGTGGTGTTTGGTAACCTCCTTGTCGAAGCCTTGGGGTGGGTTGGGGATGAAGCAGAACTGTGAGAGGTAACCAGGAGCATGCTCCGAATCACTGTAGTCTCCCAGCTCAGCTACACAGTGCAGAGAGTCTCAAATAAATTCAAATAGTAGAGACAGTCAAGTCAACTCCCTATATGACGCAGAAAACAGCAGGCTTATATTGTATATGAAAGATAAACCATTGCCTATCAATACAGTAACGAATAGAAGACAACCTCAAAAGCCTGGTTATGATGTCTATTAATGAAAGAGACAAGTGGTTGAGTAGCTGATAGAGGAAATTATGGTTGAAATGACTAATTATGTATACATTCCAATCAGAACTGACTAGTCCAAATGCTATAATGTACTGTACATGTGAATTTTCTCTCTTGCTCCCATTCCCAATTGTATATAATGTAGTCAGGAGTTTAGTAACAATGAAGGTCTGTTCCTTAGTTCATTCAGTTGTACAAATCTCCAGCTGGTGGGAATGGCCCATCTCCAGATTGTCTAGAATGTTGATTTATACTGACTGGCCTTGACTTCGTGCTGATAACGCGAAGGCTCAAGAGCTAGAGGGCCCCTCTACTTGTAAATATAACGTTTGGAAAACGCTGACGTCATTTTCAGTTTATAACCTGTGGAAATATGTGTATGCGTTTAGTACGCTCTTGAAATAAACGCTGTTACCTTTGGCTTTTAAGACTGGTCTCAATCTACTTCATGCATAATTAATGAACTTACAACTCATTAATGAATTAGAAATGAGTGCGAATTTGGTTTTGGCTATAAAACATATCAGTAGCCTTTGGTGCTCCAACCACCTCTACAGTAGCTAAGTACCTTAGATCAATTAGCTTGCGGTCGTGTGCGAAAGGGCCTCAATTCATATGAGTGGACCTCTAAACCACTGGCTCACGACTATCACTGAAAAACACATCAATTCAATACACAGTTATTGATGTAATCACCAGAAAGAAAAAAGCACAACGCTCAAACTAAACAGTAAATTGCCTATGGATTTATGCAAAGAAATATCTACACAGCACTAATGCCAGAGGCTTCAGCAGGAGTGCATTTCTTGATCGAATTTGATCAGCCTCACCGATTTCGCAAAACTAACCCAAATTAACAGCAGCATTCCATCATGTTTCATACCCTTAACCCCATGGTTAAAATAGCATGAAACCCTTCTCATGAGTAGAGACATTGAGCTAATATAGGCCTAAGTAAGTGTCTGGACATGGACACGGGATGGTTGTGTTACATGGCGGTGCAGTTCACATCCCTCCAGTGACCTATATAGCAGTGAGACTCCCAATGAAAAGCCCTGGAGAGTGAGGCAAGCCTCAGCGGGCCGCAGCAGTGGAAATGGGACAGACCATGAGGAACATACCCCTAACCCTCTCCCCTCCAATCCGTCAGGAGTCATTATTAAGGTCAATCTGATGAAAAGTTGACAAGATGCACTCCTCAGGCTAACGGCCCACTACAATTGGAGAATGTGGCTCTGTGCTAGACCACTAGGCTAGGCTAACATGTAGATAGCATGTTGGTTACGGAGTTGAGCTGCTGGGCGACTCGGCTATTCTTTCCCATGAGGAGTTGAGCTGAGCTGAAAAGGCTATATTGTGCTACAGTATTCTGGACATGTCTGTTCAAGGCTGAGCAGCAACATAGTATTTTATCTACTTCAGTGGCGTAGCACAGTTTCGTAGGGCCCCCCTCAAGGTCCAAGCAGAGGAAATGTGCAGTTTTATAGATAATCATGCTTTTTTTTACACTTTGTCATGAGGATGAGAGAAAATGTTGCAGTTTTAGAGCTCAGGGATTCTTGAAAGATTAACATTTTAAATATCTATTTTGATAGACTAAAGTATCAGCTGACACCATGCAAAGGAACAACCTATTTTTTTTAATCAAATGCAACTAACTTGATTGTTGTAAACTCAATCTGACCCAATAAAGGCCATTTAGTTCTTACAATTGTCCAAGTGTTTAAAAGGCCTTGATTGTTTAATTCTAACATTTGATTAATCAAATTTGTCTTTTTTTTTTGTTTTAAGGCACAATTCAAATCTCCAGGGCTAATTTCTTAAGCATGGTATGTTCTTCTAGATTTAGTACATAAAACAACATTTATAAAGCCAACATTATCCCTTAGGTCTAATATGCTTAAACAATTCAAGTGCGTGCTATGTTGCAGAACAGTGATTACATTTGGGGGGGTTTGACAAAAAAAAAAATGTATCTAAGGGGGTTTAGCCATCAGTGACAGGAGTTGACAAGCCACAGAGCTGACAGATACTCACAACAGTCCAATAAAAACATTGGATAAAAGTAGCGACTCAGAGCTAGAAAATTGTATATCATACACTACAGTTGAGGTGGTCTCCTAATTGTCCCTAGAAATTCTACATCTTGGCCATGTTCTGTTATAATCTCCACCCGGCACAGCCAGAAGAGGACTGGCCACCCCACATAGCCTGGTTCCTCTCTAGGTTTCTTCCTAGCCACCGTGCTTCTACACCTGCATTGCTTGCTGTTTGGGGTTTTAGGCTGGGTTTCTGTACAGCACTTTGAGATATCAGCTGATGTACGAAGGGCTATATAAATCAATTTGATTTGATTGATTTTGATTTGATATGATTTGAGGAACAATGGGAAAATAATTGTCTACACCCATTCAGCATCTTTCACACCCTCTTAAGCTTTAGCCCCACCAATCTCTTGAAGGATTAACATGTGAAGCTATGTACTAAACGACCAAAGATTAAGACTAAAGGCTGGTTTATACCATGGTGTGTTCGTAATTGAATCTGGAGTGCCAGATTGAGTTTACGAACACCCAGAGCACAGAGTGTTGTTAAGATTGTCCGTTCGTAAATTCAGAGCATTTCACACTCAGAGCGTTCAGCGCACACAGTGGACGCTCTGGCCGAGGAGTAGTGTTAATCCGAGCGTTCTGACTAAACAGCAGTAGTCAAGCACCCAAACTAACTAGCTAACATTGGCTAGCTACTTCCAGACAAAAATTAGAGAACAGCTCACTCTGACCATTTTACTCACCCTAGCAGAGCTGGTTAGACCATTTATGTTAGCGTTGGTGACTGCAACTGTGCTGCTGGCAATTTAATTACACTTTTTCCAACGTTTACTGACACCGGCCATATTCAACGGGTGTTGAGTGTTCGTAAATTCATCAGTTATTCTGCGCTCTGGCACACTCAGACGAGAGTGCTCTGAAATCGGAGTAGATAGCCAGAGTGAATTTACCAGATACGTCTTTTGACAGTTGTCACAGTGACACAAAGGGGATGCTGCCGTGAAATTCGAGGCATTTTCAAGTGCTTGCAAAATTGTGAATTTGTGGTCCCACCTTAAACCCTCAAACTTTTACAGATTCACAATTGAAAGCATCCTGTTGGGCTGTATCACTGCCTAGTACAGCAACTGCACCTCCCGTAATTGCAGGGCTCTCCAAAGGGCGTTGCGGTCTGCCCAACACATCACCAGGGGCAAACTACCTGCCCTCCAGGACCTCAACAGCACCCGATGTCACAGGAAGGCCAAAAAGATTATCAAGGACATCAACCACCCAAGTCATGGCCTGCTCACCCCGCAATCGTCCAGAAGGAGAGGTCAGTACAGGTGCATCAAAGCGGGGACAGAGAGACTGAAAAACAGCTTCTATCTCAAGGCCATCAGACTGTTAAATAGCCATCACTAGCCGGCTTCCACCCGGTTACACAGCACTGCACCTTTGAGGCTGCTGTCTTATAGACATGGAATCACAGGCCACTTTAATAATGGAACCATAATCACTTTAATAATGTTTACATAGTGCTTTACTCATCTCATATGTATTATATTCTACTCTATTTTAGTCAATGCCACTCCGACATTGCTCAATCTAATATTTATATATTTCTTAATTACATTCTTTTATTTGTATGTGTGTGTGTGTGTGTGTGTGTGTGTGTGTGTGTGTGTGTGTGTGTGTGTGTGTGTGTGTATTGAATTATTAGATACTACTGGCACTGTCGGAGCTAGGAACAAGCATTTCGCAAAACGTGTGTATGTGACCAATAGCATTTGATTTGAGAGACAACAGCCTGCGCAAAAGACAAAGCAGAGCTCTGCCTTTTCAAATCATTAGATTCTCATCATGCAGCCTTACAGTATATTAAAAATCTAAACATATTGCCCAACGTTTGTAGAACTAAAGCTCCATAAACTCTAAACAAAGCATATAGGAGTAACTATTTCTTTGTTAATCGCTCAACACAGAATAGCCGCATGTGCGCACTCCCTCCCTACTAGACTTCTTGGCTTGTAGGCTGTGTGTGGAAGCCAGGAGATGCTAAATGTGTTTATGTTAATTAGCGGTCAATTATCGTGAGGTCGACAGTTATTTGCTTGACAATCACCGGCTGACGAAATTTCATGCCCGCCACAGCCCTAGGCGAGATAATTAAATAATACATTTGACGCAGTAAAACGTTATGCAAGTTGGCACACGACAAGTGACTATTGTCCTGCTGAGTTCACTGACCCTCAGCTAAAAGCTTTCAACACAAATCTTACTAGCCCCCTCACACTAAAAGCATTTGAGTCACTTAGTGGCCAAACACTGTGCAGCCTCATATGACACAACAGAGATCAAATGGGTAAACTAACTACCAGTAGCTACATATCTCTATTTATGTTTATCGTGTGCATCTCTGGAAGCACGCCTGGGGATTGGAACTTACATTGAACAGAGTAGGACGCCAGGAGCGCGGCAGTGTTGTGCGGGCAGGGCAGTCTGTGGGCCACAAATCACAAACGCACTAGTCATGACATTGATTAATTTGGATCAATATGAAAATCAAAGCTTTTACCAATGGCAGCTCTATTAGAGTAGCGTGTCAAAGTGCTGGGCAGGTAGAATCTGTAAGGTCACTAGCGCGGTGTGCGAGCGTGCTGCTGAACCAGTGTAAATAAGGACAGCCAACTCACCTTCCTGTCAGGATGTCCTGTTTGAGCTGGAGGAAATACTGGTACCTAGTGGAATAAGGAGAGCAGTTACACCAACAACGTGATAAAGATGTCTCTATGATTATGGGCAATAGAACACATTTGGATAATCCACAATCCAATTACAGTAGAATGACTGAACAGGACCCACTCACATGGAGCTTCTCTGATGCTTATTGCTTAGGCTACATTTCTATGACTTAACTTGTCGACTGTGTTGTGAGTAACTAATACTGAATTCATCATCATAGTGTGAGTGCTCAACAGCATTGTTGTGTGGTGTCTGGAATCAATAGTGCACATCCAGAACAGATCCATGCCTCTCTGTATCGTAGATATACAAAGTGGTACACTCACTTGATAAGGCTGGATGAGCAAGGAAATGCTTGAGAGCATAAATTGATTAAAGAACACTGGAGTATCCAGACTGTAACTCTGTTTCTATTGACCATGTATGGAATCCCCAGCAATAGAGGCATGGAGCATCCATGGCATGCTACTCCCCTGTTTATGACTAGCTGTGTGCAAGGCTTCCAGCAGTGCAATTTGTCATTTTTTGGCTAATCTATGTACCATGTTGATTCTAGTCTTTAACTGGTAGCAATCTCTAAAACCCTGCAGGACCTATTCCTAACAAGTTTAATCTATTCAGACCCATTAGTACGATTAGCAGTTTAGGGCTTTGGTTAGTGTAATACTGGCCTATAGTTTAACAGTTACCCTGTGTAATTTGTCTCCTTATATGGGCATGACATGGCAGGTTGTCCTTATCTAGTGTACTCTTTATGAGTATCCTTACCTAGTATACTCTTCCTGAAGTTTATTTGGGTCTGTAACAAAGAACTTCACTCTGAAGCTCAGATTATAAGGCGATCCTCCTATAAATGTACAATGAGACAGATTATTGTATTTCCACTTTAAAAACAACCACTTCCCTGTTAATCCATCAATTTCTGAGCAGCAGATTAAATGTTCACCTACTTTTTAACTGCTTCCTTATGGGTTTGTTTGGATCCAACCACCTCTGTAAAATATAGATGAGGAGAAACTCAGACAAGTTCCTCAGCAACCCTGCTCACTCAATTATTCACTAGTCAGCCCCCTCTACCTCTCACTTTACCTCATCCCACCTCTGCTTTCCATAAGGTAAATGCAGGCAGGGTCATGTTGATCTGTAGCTAGATACTAGCTAAACACAAATTGACCACACCGTAGTGACAGTACACAGCATTTATGGAGGGGTGATGAGGACTCTGCCAACACCGCCTGTTGATCTTAACACTGCATCAGTGTGGGTCATTGAGCAGCAAGCTGTGGTGTAGTAGTGTGTAGTGGCATGCAATGTGTCTCGTTAACATACAAGCTTCCAACACGATTTAGGCTAACAGATGAATTGTAGATTGGATTATATTGCCTTCAGAAAGTATTCAGACCCCTTTTGTTACATTAGTCTTATTCTAAAATGTTTTAAATAAATAAAAATCCTCAATCTACCCAAAATACCCCATAATGACAAAGTGACCGGGTTTTTAGAAATGTTTGCAAATGTATTAAAAATTAAAAACAGAAATCCCTTATTTACATAAGTATTCAGACCCCTTTGCCATGAGACTCAAAATTGAGCTCATGTGCATCCTTTTTCCATTGATCATCCTTGATGTTTATACAACTTGGAGTCCACCTGTGGTAAATTCAATTGATTTGACATAATTTGGAAAGGCACACACATTTGTCTATATAAGGTCCCACCATTGAAAGTGCTTGTTTGAGCAAAAACCAAGCCATGAGGTCGAAGAAATTGTCAGTAGGGAAGCAAAGTACAGAGAGATGCTTGATGAAGAGCGCTATGGAGCAGGTTAAGACCTCAGACTGGGGCAAAGTTTCAACTTCCAACAGGACAACAAACCTAAGCACACTGCCAGGACAACGCATGAGTGGCTTTGGGACAAGTCTCTGAATGTTCTTGAGTGGCCCAGCCAGAGCCCGAACTTGAACCTGATCGAATATCTCTGAGAGACCTGAAAATAGCTGTGCAGCAACGCTCCCCATCCAACCTGACAGAGCTTGAGAGGATCTGCAAGGAAGAATGGGAGAAACTCTACAAATATAGTTTGCTGAGCTTGTTGCATCATACCCAAGAAGACTAGGCTGTAATTGCTACAAGAGGTGCTTCAACAAAATACTGAGCAAAGGGTCTGAATAGTTCTGGAAATAGAATATATATTTTTTATAAATTAGCAAACATTTCTAAAAAACATTTTTTGCTTTGTCATTATGGGGTATTGTGTGTAGATTGATGAGGGGGAAAAAACATTTTAGAATAAGGCTGTAACTTAAAATGTGGAAAAAGTCAAGGGTGTCTGAATACTTTCCAAGGGCACTGTATGTAGAAGAATTGGTTCTAAACATAATTGACTCACTCCAACCCTCCCCATCTTAGCCGTATTAATCCATCTCCATTTCTCACCACAACACAATAGTCTACAGACTACATTTACCCATGACTGTTACACTACTAGATGTCTAAAAGGCACAGACAATTACATTTAGGTGTGAGCAGAAAAAGCGACAATCAGTGACACTTGGAGACTGTAGGAAATGAGAGTGATTGATGAAACAACTTCAGTCAACACTAAGAGTCTGACCTTGGCACCTACCGGGCTGTCTGAGGAGTCGTCGGCCAGATGCAGGCCGAAGTAGTCCCTTTCTGTCAGCTCCAGGTGCTTAAACACTACATCCAGTAAGACATGACCCTGGTCATGTTTCTGTAGAGGGGGAGAGAGGCGGGGAAGGAGAAACAGATAATTACTCATGGGAAACATCTGATTGTGTGTGTGTGTGTGTGTGTGTGTTTGTGTGTGTGTGTACACACACTACCAGTCAAAAGTTTTAGAACACCTACTCTTTTTCAAGGGTTTTTCATTATTTTTACTATTTTCTACATTGTAGAATAATAGTGAAGACATCAAAACTATGAGCACACATGGAATCATGTAGTAAGCAAAAAAGTGTAAAACAAAACCAAATATATTTTATATTTGAGATTCTTCAAATAGCCACTCTCTGCCTTGAGGACAGAATTGCGCACTGTTGCCAATCTCTCAACCAGCTTCACCTGGAATGCTTTTCCAACAGTCTTGAAGGAGTTCCCAAATATGCTGAGCACTTGTTGGCTGCTTTTCCTTCACTCTGCGGTCCGACTCATCCCAAACCATCATAATTTGGTTGAGGTCAGGTGATTGTGGAGGCCAGGTCATCTAATGCAGCACTCAATCCCTCTCCTTCTTAGTAAAATAGCCCTTACACAACCTGGTGGTGTGTTGGGTCATTGTCTTGTTGAAAAACAAAATGAGTCCCACTAAGCCCAAACCTGATGGGATGGCGTATCGCTGCAGAATGCTGTGGTAGCCATGCTGGTTAAGTGTGCCTTGAATTCTAAATAAATCACGACAGTGTCATCAGCAAAGCACCCCCAACACCTCCTCTTCCATGCTTTATGGTGGGAAATACACATGCAGAGATCAAACGTTCACCCACACCACATCTCACAAAGACACAGTGGTTGGAACCAAAAATCTCCAATTTGGACTCCAGACCAAAGCACAAATTTCCACAGGTCTGATGTCCATTGCTCGTGTTTCTTGGCCCAAGCAAGTCTCTTCTTATTGGTGTCCTTTAGTAGTGGTTTCTTTGCAGCAATTCGAGCATGAAGTCCTGATTCACACAGTCCCCTCTGAACAATTGATGTTGAAATGTGTCTGTTACTTGAACTCTGTGAAGCATTTATTTGGGCTGAAATTTCTGAGGCTGGTAACTCTAATGAACTTATCCCCTGCAGCAGAGGTAACTCTGGGTCTCCCATTCCTTTGGCGGTCCTCATGAGAGCCAGTTTCATCATAGTGCGTGATGGTTTATGTGACTGCACTTGAAGAAACTTTCAAAGTAAATGAAATTTTCCGCATTGACTAACCTTCATGTCTTAAAGTAAACGGACTGTCGCTTATTTGAACGGTTTTTGCCATAATATGGACTTGGTCTTCTACCAAATAGGGCTATCGTCTGTATACCACCCCTACCTTGTCGTCACAACACAACTGATTGGTTCAAACGCATGAAGGAAAGAAATTCCACCAATTAACTTTTATCAAGGCACATCTGTGAATTGAAATGTATTCCAGGTGACTACATCATGAAGCTGGTTGAGAGAAGGCCAAGAGTGTGCAAAGCTGTCATCATGGCAAAGGGTGGCTATTTAAAGAATCTCAAATATATTTAGATTTGTTTAACCTGTTGGTGTTAGGGGGCAGTATTTTCATTTTTGGGGAAAAAACATTCCCGTTTTTGACGGGATATTTTGTCAGGAAAAGATGCTAGAATATGCATATAATTGACAGCTTTGGACAGAAAACACTAACGTTTCCAAAACTGTAAAGATATTGTCTGTGTATAACAGAACTGATGTTGCAGGCGAAAGCCTGAGAAATCCAATCCGGAAGTGCCCCAGGTTTTGAAAGCGCTGCATTCCAATGACTCCCTATTCAGCTGTGAATGTACCATCAACGAGCTTACGCTTTCTACGTATTCCCCAGGGTGTCTACAGCATTGTGACGTAGTTTTACGCATTTCTGTTGAAGAATAGCCGTAGGCTGGTGGCTCCGAGAGAGAGATTCTCGTGTAAAATACAGAGGTAGCCATTACTCCAATCGGTCCGAGTGAAAAACGAATTGTTCCGACTGATATATTATTGAATAGATATTAGAAAAACACCTTGAGGATGGATTCTAAACAACGTTTGGCATGTTTGTCAATATTATGGAGCTAATTTTGAATATTTTTCGGTGTTGTGGTGACCGCAATTGCCGGGCGATTTCTCAGCCAAACATGAAGAACAAAGGAGCTATTTCGCCTACAAAAATAATATTTTGGGAAAAAATGAACTTTGGCTGTCTACCTGGGAGTCTCGTGAGTGAAAACATCCGAAGTTCAAAGGTAAACGATTTAATTTGATTGCTTTTCTGATTTCCGTGACAACGTTGCCTGCTGCTAGCCAGGCATAATGCTATGCTAGGCTATGATAAACTTACACAAATGCTTGTCTAGCGTTGGCTGTAAAGCATATTTTGAAAATTGAAAATCTGAGATGACAGGGTGATTAACAAAAGGCTAAGCTGTGTTCCAATATATTTCACTTGTGATTTTCATGAATAGGAATATTTTCTAGGAAGATGTGCGTTGCGTTATGCTAATTAGTGTCAGATGATGACAACGGTCCCGTTCACAGGATGGGGTGTCACTAGAGGTTAACAGTTTTGGTTACTACATGATTACATGTGTTATTTCATATTTGTGATGTCTTCACTACTATTCTACAATGTAGAAAATAGTACAAATAATGAAAACCCCTTGAATGAGTAGCTTTTAGAAAACCTTGGACCGGTAGTGTATGTCAAATCAAATTTTATTTGTCACGTGCCAAATACAACAGGTGTAGGTAGACCATACCGTGAAATTATTAGTTACAAGCTCTTAACCAACAATGCAGTTCAAGTTTAAAAAAAACATCAAAATAAATTAAAAGTAAAAAAATAAAGTAACAAAATAACGAAGGCTATATACAGGGGTACGGGTTAGTCGAGGTAATTAGTACATGTAGGTAGGGGTAAAGTGACTATGCATAGATTTGAGGGGGGTGTCAGACTGTGTTCGCGTCTCGAAGTTAAATCCACATGCAACAAGTCTCCATGACAGCCAGGCCGGAGTGGTTGCACTGTCTGTCTACTTTGGCTCAGTCCCATTAGGGACAGTGACAACCACTTGTCTCCCTTCTGCCCTCTCCTCCCCCTGCTTCGCCTGAGACTCACATCACAGCAGTGTTGTGCCAGTGAGTGGATGGTGGTGGTGTTGACACAGAGCTGCAGTCTCAGCTGAGAGACTGCAGAGTTTGTTGGGTCCATGTCACAGCCCCAGTCCCCAGTTCCAGGCAGCAGACTGGCAGCTCTTGGCTGTTGACTGTCAATTACACGCTCAACCCTGGCTAGAGGATACCAGAGGGCGACACCTCTCTCTCCCTCTGGCTGGCACTGACCCTGCTGTGTTAGCCACTGCGGGATTAGTAGGTCCCTGTGAGCTGGGGGTGACTTCAGCTTTCTAAATCACCAGGTCAATATAATCAAGTGATCTGAATGAGAGGGAGACAAAGACCGCAGAGTGATGGTGACTTTTTATAGTCCCCTTAAATATTTAATTTATCCAACCTGGAACGCTTCCTATTGGTCTATTAACAAATTTACCGTATCGGTGTATCACAACGAAAAGCCAAAATTCACACCCATGCAACCCTGCTGATTAGAAAGTCCTGCGAAGATTGTATTTTCAACCAGCAAGTAACAGGAAAGAATACTAATCACTTTTACAGTGTTCGTTTTATCAGCTGTTGTACAATATGATATAAAATACTTTTCCCTTCAACTAAGTGACGATAAATCATGGTCTAAATACTTTCAATAAAGAGTACTGGTATGTGAACCCGTCAACCCTTACTCAGCATCTCTACTCCTCTCATGTTCTAATCTAGACAGAAAACAAGCCAAACAAGGAGCTCTTCAAATTCCCAAGAAAGATAACGCTGCCGTTGCTTCTAGAGCTGATATGAGAGTTAATACGAAGATGATTCATAATAAAAGGTAGTGGGAGGTGTAGTGGGAGAAGGAGGAGAGGGGCAGCGGCGGCGGTGAGGAGCACCACCTGACAGTCTAGGATTCCCCCGGGGCCTGTGCCCTGGTACCCTCGCCAGTGGGCCAATCAGATGTCTCTTGAGAACAAAACACTGGTAAAGTTATGCATGGAAACCTGAGCCAGACGTCGCATGGAGGGCAAACAGTCACACACCATCTCCACATCACACTGGGGGATGTGACTGTCTCTGACATATATCTTGGGTACTGTAGCAGCATGGAATTCAACATTCACACAGCTGACTCAATGCTCGGTGTGTAGTATGGAGACCAATTAACTGTGTGATTGTTGTGCTTTTACAACCAATAGGCTAGGCACCACGGAAATGGTCTCTCACAGGCTTACAGAAAACCAAAATGTTCAGCTGTAGGCTAGTTGCGCCAAGACAAAACCTTGGTAAAATAATCGGTCATTGTCGGTTATTCTTTTAAAAAAGTACCCACTGCCGAGAGTAGAGGACTGTGGATTTTGGAGCCTAAATTTCACATCATGAAAATAATTTTCAGCCAGCATGGAATTGTGACATTTCCTAATCTATTCCAATGCTTTACTTCTGTGTTATTTGCTGCTCCTTGACTGTCTGAAGTGGTTGTTCTGACTGGATGTGGGCCCTTTCTTTTGTGTTACTCTAGCAAGCTCTCAGGCTGCCGTCTCCTCCTCGCTGGCTTTCTAAAAGCCTCAGGACAAATGTGCAAATGCAGCCAAACAAACGCACACTCACACGTTGATAGGACAGCACTCTGAAGCATGGGAAGGAGGTTAATTTACACGACTCTTATCTTCTCATTGCATGCTAGTTAACTTGCTGACGTTTCTTGTCTCAATGTTGTTATCTTAAGACTGGGTGGACACTGAGGTAATTAGAATGAATGGGAAAGTTAGATTAACACATGTCTTGAAAGATACTTCAGTTATCTGGGAGGCAACTTGAGAGAACTTGACTAGAGGGCTAGCCCATCTGTGGAGGAGAATGGCAATGGGCCTACTCTGAGATCCATACTGAAGACTGGGTGAGTGGGGGGGTGAACGACTAGGCAGTCTTGTGCTGATCTTCAATCGTCACACTTCTATCTGTGAGCCAGCGCCTGAGATTGTGAGGACTGGATTAGCGAGGGAGGAGAGGGGGAATGTTAGGGTCAATGCAGGCCAGGGGTCTGAATGAAAGATCTCAAAAGTAGATGTGGTGTCAATGCACAGAAGACTGTGTATGAGAAAACAAATATGAACATAAACACAATATAGTATTCACATTTAAACATACTGTACATGGTTGCAATCATAAGACATAAAGCTAAACGGATCTCTAGTAAAGTCTTTAAAAAGAGGCTTGGGGCACTGCTAGAACCTAAGCCTGGAGGAATGAGGGAAATGTGGAAAGACATGAGGCAGCTTGTCCAGGAGCAGCAGAAAACAGATACACGGGTAGAAAATCAGCTTGATTGTCGCTCTCTGATCTATTGTCGGGGGCCAAGTTAACCTCACCTTTCATGTAAAAAAGTAATGACCATGCTTTTAAGGGGAAATTATAATTAGTTTGGGATTTTGTCAAGGAGGCCCTTTAACTACTTACCAAGTCAGATGAACTTTTGGACAATGTTCTCTCTAAACTGTACACACGCAACTCTCGGACAGCCTTGCAGAGAAGCAGTTTTCCCCTTTAGTTAACACTAGCAAACATTTCACTCTACTGTGGGAATTGTGATCGAATCAACACATTAGCCACTTTCAATGTAGCATACCTTAACAAAAACTATGCAAGACATAGTATACAAAACTAACTTTGCCAGAGATTTTGTTGTAGGCAGAGCACATCGGAGTAGGACAGGCACGACTCAGGCCCACACTCTCCATAGACCGGTGCCCCATAACCAATCAGAGCTGAAGTAGGCCTATATGGGAATAGCCACTGCCAAATGGATGTGCCATTCATCTTGAACTAGACTGTGTTAAGGCTACAGTATGAGCAGTTGCGAATAGATGTTTTGAGATCAAAGCGAAAGCTACATGTAGCCACATGTGCATATTTGTTCATAAAATTTGCTAGTTAGTGCGTTATTAACCATGTTATAGCTCATTTCTAGTCAAATGGTTGAGTGGTTGCTTCCAAAAAGAGCACAAAATGTATGCATTTCTAGCCAACTTTGAAAAGCAAGTCAAGTTTGTCTTAAAAGGGGCAGTGTTGTATTTTAAGACGTCTTGAATAAGCTAAGTAGCTAATAGGCAGAGCGTAGCATAATTTGTCTGATTCTCTAATAATGGTATGGGAATAATAATGAATCGTATTTTGCAAAGTGGTTTCTTGCATCAAACAACATTTTCAGTCACCATGACTGAGGAACAAGTGGATAAAGAGGTTCATTTCAAAAGTCTCATGGTATGTATGCCTACATTGAACACCACACATTGGCTGCTACTGTCAGCTGAATGATGGAAATAGCTGTTCTATGTTAAAATGTTGTAGGATGGATGTACTCAAAGTTTTTGATGGTTGACCACTCTGGTAGGACCTAGATTATGATCAAAGAGCCACAGTGCCTACTTGGCCACTTAAAACTAACGTAAAGCAGGTACAGCCTTACATGCTGACAAAACCAGGCATGAGAATGTGTCCACATACTGATTTTGTCCATCCACACCAGAGACAATTAGGACACGCTGGTTGAAATATCACAAAACCAACTCTGAACCAACCATATTAAAATTTGGGTGTCAGGTAAAAATACACAAAAACATTCATGGACATTTAGCTAGCTTGCTGTTTGTTGCTAGCTAATTTGTCCTGGGATATAAACATGGGAGTTATTTTAACTGAAATGCACAACACCTTTATTCTAGATCTTTGTAGACTTTTGACCCATTTTGAGTCACACAAAATTGTGTTTTGCTCTACTTTTTAAAATGTATTTATTTATTTAATCTTTATTTAACCAGGTAGGCAAGTTGAGAACAAGTTCTCATTTACAATTGCGACCTGGCCAAGATAAAGCAAAGCAGTTCGACAGATACAACGACACACATGGAGTAAAACAAACAGTCAATAATACAGTAGAAAAATAAGTCTATATACGATGTGAGCAAATGAGGTGAGATGAGGTAAAGGCAAAAGAGGCCATGGTGGCGAAGTAAATACAATATAGCAAGTAAAACACTGGAATGGTAGATTTGCAGTGGAAGAATGTGCAAAGTAGAGAGAAATAAAGGGGGGCAAAGGAGCAAAATAAATAATTAAATACAGTAGGGGGAGGGGTAGTTGTTTGGGCTAAATTATAGATGGGCTATGTACAGGTGCAGTAATCTGTGAGCTGTGAGCTGTTCTGACAGCTGGTGCTTAAAGCTAGTGAGTGGGATAAGCGTTTCCAGTTTCAAAGATTGTTGCAGTTCGTTCCAGTCATTGGCAGCAGAGAACTGGAAGGCGAGGCGGCCAAAGTAAGAATTGGTTTTGGGGGTGACCAGAGAGATATACCTGCTGGAGCGCGTGCTACAGGTGGGTGCTGCTATGGTGACCAGCGAGGTGAGATAAGGGGGGACTTTACCTAGCAGGGTCTTGTAGATGACATGGAGCCAGTGGGTTTGGCGACGAGTATGAAGCGAGGCCCAGCCAACGAGAGCGTACAGGTCGCAGTGGTGGTTAGTATATGGGGCTTTGGTGACAAAACGGATGGCACTCTGATAGACTGCATCCAATTTGTTGAGTAGGGTATTGGAGGCTATTTTGTAAATGACGTCGCCGAAGTCGAGGATCGGTAGGATGGTCAGTTTTACAAGGACATGTTTGGCAGCATGAGTGAATTGTGGCATTGTATTTCATTAACCTTTCACTATTGGATGTTCTTATAGGCACTTTAGTATTGCCAGTGTAACAGTATAGCTTCCGTCCCGCTCCACGCTCCTCCCTGGGCTTGAACCAGCAACACAACGACAACAGCCACCATCGAAGCAGCGTTACCCATGCAGAGCAAGGGGAACAACTACAAGCAGGCTCAGAGCAAGTGATGTTTGAAACGCTATTAGCGCGCTAACTAGCTAGCCATTTCACTTCAGTTACACAAGCATCATCTCGGGAGTTGATAGGCTTGAAGTCATAAACAGCGCAATGCTTGACGCACAACAAAGAGCTGCTGGCAAAACGCACTAAAGTGCTGTTTGAATGAATGTTTACGCGCCTGCTTCTGCCTACCACCGCTCAGTCAGATACTTGTATGCTCAGTCAGATTATATGCAACGCAGGATACGCTAGATAATATCTAGTAATATCGTCAACCATGTGTAGTTAACTAGTGATTATGATCGATTGTTTTTGATAAGATAAGTTTAATGCTAGCTAGCAACTTACCTTGGCTTACTGCATTTGCGTAACAGGCAGTCTCCTTGTGGAGTGCAACGAGAGAGAGGCAGGTCGTTAATGCGTTGGACTAGTTAACTGTAAGGTTGCAAGATTGGATCCCCGAGCTGACAAGGTGAAAATCTGTCCTTCTGCGCCTGAACGAGGCAGTTAACCCACCGTTCCTAGGGCGTCATTGAAAATAAGAATGTGTTCTCAACTGACTTGCCTAATTAAATAAGTATAAAAAATATTTAACAAATAAATAAAAAATTATATTTAAAAAAAATTGGCGCCCAAAAATACCGATTTCCGATTGTTATGAAAACTTGAACTCGGCCCTAATTAAATCGGCCAGACCGATTAATCGGTCAACCTCTAATTTAAATCCCTTCATCTCAACATCACTGTCAGTTCAGTGCACACAGCGTAAGTCTTTTTGCAAAAACAATTATTTGGGAATTTATTTCATAGAACAGACAATTCTGTATCAGTCTCATCTCCAAAGCAGCATTTTTAAATGAACTCTCCAGAATCCATAGGACGGAAATCCGTCGCAGTGACAGAACTTTAAACCTGGACACAAGCCGGCAGGGAGAGAAGGGGGCAGGCAGGGAGAGGAGTCTCTGAGTGGTCCCCTGGGTGGGGAGTTCTAAAGTGGGAGGCCAGGGGCTGAGGATATGGCATGGGGCTACACACACAGTCGAGCGTCACACTCACACCCGATACACAACACCATGCTCGCACACCCTTTTAAGCTTGTCCAGAAAGCACCTCACAATGTATGCATGCATGAGCGTATAGTTAAGCACATACCCTAGCTTTCCCCACTTTACACCCACCCAGACAACCAGGAATGAGAATATTTACATTGACCTGTCTGACACCAACAATCACTCAGGCCCTTCCTTACTATCCCCTTCATCCCCCTCTCTCCTCCTCCCTTCTCTTGCTCTCAACTCTCCATCTTGGATTATGAATTTCCACTCACATTCAAAAGATCTATGTAAGTCACAACAAGGCTTGGTTAAATCTGATCAATTCAACTCGTTACGCCAGGGACGGCTGGGTTTCCAGGAACCGCACAGTACAAATCGCTGTGAAACTGAGGGAGGAAATCAGGAAAGTTGAGTTTGATTCATTAAGCTGCTCGGCCAAGACCAGTCATGAGCTCCTGTTAAAGCTGGGCTACCGGGGAAACAGATGGAGATTATAAAAATAAATAAAAAACTTAACTCAGTTCCATAATAACTATTATATAACATGTGACTTTGTGCAACCGCTTTTATATTCCCCCTGACATTAAATATGATTCTGTGGCCATCTTTCTGAACAATGACAACATCGAGAGAAATGTCCTGTGGTGAACATTTTCTCTGTGGCTGGCTGCCGCGCTCAAATAACCTAGCAGCAACTGCTCTCTATCGGGAGGGAAAACAATGGTGTTGCAATCAAGACAGTGAACACTATGATTTACTGTCCCTGATTGGCACCCAAGTGTGTGTAGTGTGTATGTGTAGCTAGAAAGATGCTGCCTGTGAGCGAGTATGTACTTGAAATGGGCAGCACTTGGGGAGGCTCCTCTGAGTAGGAATGTCAGGCATTTCATGGTGAGAGGAGCTAGGGCTGCAGCCCTGGCCTAAACCCCCATCCTTCTCCACCCTGTAGAGGGTGTCAGGAACAGCTGGGGGTCATTTTCATCTTAGATTAAGAACATGTTGTGGTCTAACAGTCCTGGAAATTTTATAGGGGAGAGTTGCACAATCTTGGCGCCAAAATAGCCCTGAAAGATCTACCACCGCAAGAGGACAGTGTTCGATAGTTGGAGAGCCAGAGTTTGTGTGTAGAGTAGGGCTGCAATACTGTACTACTCTGGGACATGGCCATTTAGTGCTTTCAACATGGTTAACACATTACAGTGGATCAGGAACATACTGTACACAAACATGAATATACTAGAGTTTGTTGTGATACTTACGTTAACTTTGAAGGATTGGACGGTGTTGTCCAAGAGAAGTATGTTGCAGACCACCTCCGTGTGCTGGCTGTCGCGTGCCAGCTCCGACGCCCGGACATTGTAAGATCTGCCAGCAGGCAACCGGAAGCGTGCGGTCATTACGGTCCAACCAGGGTCTGCAACAGAAACAGAGAGAGAGACTAAGGAAGTGGACATTGACAACCTGGCCAATGCACAGATTACTGTAGAGTTGACAGGTACACTTATCTTGTCAAGTCGGTCTGGCAACACTCATACAGAATGACAGTTCTGAAATGCATTCTTTTGGGAATGAGTTAGAGGGCCGCAAAGTCTATCATACAGTACTACTGACATCAGCACTACGCTAACAAGCCTTCACACGCAGAGGGGGCAACAAGTGCTCCATCTGACAAGAATTAAAATGAATAGGGAGTACAGCAGTCTACATGCTGAGTATAACTCCATGTGAACTCCGACAGAATTGCACCTCTAGGGATCGGCTACACTGCAGCAACGGAGGTCAAGGCACCTTCATTTAAACCTGATGGATCCATATGGAAGGCTTTTCCTTGCCTTTGAGTGGTTGTCACAAAATATCAGGAGGCATCACCGATGATGAATTTGAATGGGAGGAGATTGCCTGTGTGTGCAGAAGTGCTGAGTTGAACAGACATAGCAGGGGACCCCAGGGACCAAATCAAGTGTGCCGTGGAGAGTCACGAGAGCACTTGTTCCACGAACATACGTTGCCTGCTGCCCTAATGTACTTAGTATTTCTGGGAATGTAAAATCTCCTATAAGGGGGTACCAGCTCTCCCGGATTAATACCACATTGTCC
Organism: Oncorhynchus kisutch; assembly: GCF_002021735.2. Taxonomy (NCBI): domain Eukaryota; kingdom Metazoa; phylum Chordata; class Actinopteri; order Salmoniformes; family Salmonidae; genus Oncorhynchus; species Oncorhynchus kisutch. The sequence goes on along the minus strand of NC_034175.2, from coordinate 48,382,882 downwards.
ATCTCTTTCTACAACTCCCAGATATGTCTTTAACCTGTCATATAGAGGTTCTGGGTATTGTCTGATGGGTAGTTGATGAATAACTAAGTCGCTATGGATAAGAGAGCCTGCTAAAATGACAAATGCTAAATGAATGTCTTCAGGCGTATGCTAATGCAGTGATGGCAAAAGTGCTCTTAGGACAGGAGATACAGTACTTGGAAAATATTATCTTAGTGTTTAAGAAAGGCCCTGGGGGGCGATTACTAACAGCTCACTAGTCACGCATACGGTATGGGAAGAGGAATCTGATAAGATGCACATGTATAATAATAAATAAAATTAAGAATACCTTTCAAACATCACATCTTCAATATCTCCCAGAGTCAAGTTGAATCATGTTCACTGTAGTTGACATCAAACGAGCAGTGTCAGCAATGTGAAAACATGTCATCTCTAACTGGCAGACTCCCAGGCATGCAGCGGCTGTGTTTGCCCTCACAACCCTGGTGTCATACATGTGGGGCTCTACATCGAGTGGATGGAGCGGGTACGCCGGGCAGCGATGAGGTGAAGTCATGAGGAAGCGCCTTCACCGCAGCTCAGTGACACACAGCTGCGAGCTGTTCCCTTCAGCCTCTCAGCTAGGCTGTGGAGACTAAGACAACCATGAGCCAAAAAGCTGTTTGTTGTTTTTTTATCATTCCAACGTACGCAAAGGTTACCAGCTGTAATAAGAGAGTAAAACTACTCACGATGACAATATAAAAACTGTATACCAAATACATCACACTTCTCACAAACTATTTCAGTTCTAAATCAAAAGCAGTGTGTGTGTATATAATAATAGCGTAATTAGTCTCCACATCCCATCCCAATGAGAGGAGAACAAAGCCAGTGAGTTAGCGATCCAGCAGGTCGGCTGGCCGCTCAGCCGGGATCACTCCGCAAGAATGCTTCCATTATTGCTTCCTCCAGTCAGCAGAGCTTCCGAACACTGGGCCTGGGCTGACGTGTGTGTGTGTGTGTCAAGCCTAATGACCCCAGTGGGCTCCTCCGATGCTCTCGGCTTATAACAAACAGACGTCCAAGCAGCTCCCGTCTCTGTCCCCATCTTCCCAAACCTCCACCGGCCAAAACCCTCTCCACAGTTACACCCATTGGAAAGGTACAGTATGTGTCCTCACAACAAATACTCAGGTTGCGTCCCAAATGGCAACCCTTTCCCTTTATAGTGGACTACTTTTGAACAGAGGCCTGTGGGCTTTGGTCAAAAGTAGTGCACTATATAGGAAATTGGTTACCATTTGGGATGCATCCCAAAGCTTAGGTCAGTCACAATGCAGACCAGAGGATAGTAGAAAAGCGAAGAGGAATCTGAAGATATCCTTTCCTCCCTGCTACAGTAACGTGTAGTAGTATACTGTACACTGTTCGCCAAAATTGGGTCAATTACAGATGTAGAGACTTGCGTTTCATCTTCATGTGGGGTGATCGAAAGACAGTTGGAGAGTGGTGTTAGAAGAGAATTCCTGCCAAGATCGCCAGCTATGTGACAACTCAAGGATGACAATACAATTAAGAATTGAGGCTTGTTTGAGAAAACAGCATGGGACTACCCTCCCTTGGTTGAGTAGAAGAAAAAAACAACACTACAGGTTTGCTGTACTAGTATCTAGGACATCACAGAGAATGGGCTCACAGACAACAGAGTGGGAAGAATGCTTGTTTCATAGAAAGGGTGTTCAGGGGTTGTAGGTTGCATTTGACCATTGACTTTCTGGATAGCCAGACACCACCTATTATGTTGGATGCCTGGGGTAAAACCATACAATGTTAGTAGGGAAATGCCACTGTTTGTAGCTATGAGGACAATATCCATACCCTCACTCTACCACAAGCTTCCCTGGACTCCTGGTGACACACACTTCCACTGGCCGCATAGTGAATAAATTATCCTTGACTGATGAATATCACTTAAGGTCTGTTCCCATGTCCAATCCATAGGTTAGGCCTATTCTATAGGCTGGTGTAAAACAACCACATTCAACACAACAGCAACACCAAACTGGAGAGCACTGTTACGCCTCATTTCATTTCAGCAAAAAGGACAACACTACAAATCCTAGTCCCAGGATAGCCATATTTATGATGAAGGTAAGCAGTTTGTTTTCTGGTCATTGTTTTTGGAGGACATTCAACACTGTTGCACTATTGACCTTAAACATATTGAGTTGGTGTCATTATTTTACCAAACACCTTGCAATGGAAACAAATATCCCAGCTGGCATTTGTAACAGGACACCAGCAACTGAAAAAAAACACTTCTAAAATGTTTTATTTATGCAATCAGAATAAGATCAGTGAAGGCATTGTGACAGCACATAAGCTACAATGAATCCATTTCTGACTTAGTGAGCAGGTACTTTGTGTCCCGGACTGCTATCATCTCAGACCTTCATAAAAATATACATTTTTACAATCACACGAATAGCACAGAGTTGTGTCGTGCTCTCCCAGTCTCCACTCCTCCCATTGTGGATAAATGTTTGGTTTGTTTATGTTACTCTTTTAGAATAAATTCAGCCCATCACTCCCAAGCAAGGCCATTATGCAAATCATCAACTCCTCGAAGTAGGGCTGTGACAAATGTAAAATGTTTAACAGATGTGTTTTGTTGCATTTAAATGATTAAAAAAAATACATGTGAATTCACAGTGCAGATATTTTCCTGCGTATAACCCCTAGGTGGCAATGCAATTCCATCTACCGCAGCTGGCTACCAAACGGCGCTCACCTTACTGCTGTCCCCCACCCACTCAGCAACTATGGTAATTAATGCTGTTTTTTGATTCTCTGCTGAGTACTGCGGGCAGCTTGCATGGTGCCGCAGAATTCTATGGCACGTTATTTGAGTGTGAACCACTGGTAACATTAATGCTAGTTAGTGCTAGTTTGACCACCAGAGGGCATCTTTGAGAAGCATTTGATAGCCTTCAATAGTGGCTGTACTAGAGAATGCGGGCATGCAGAAGCCCGGGGTTCAATTCCCCGACGGGGAGGAAGGAGTAGGCTGTCCTTGTAAATAAGAATTTGTTCTTAACTGACTTGCCTAGTTAAATAAAGATCACACTAAGGGTATCTAGAGGCGAAAGAAACGCACACCAATTTTGGCTAGAGGAGTGGAACACTTTAAAAATTAAAGGAGAGCCGCCCGCTCTAGGAGCTCAGAGGCAATCATTTAATAACCAACGTTGACAGACTAGCGGTCTTCATCAGGGTATATATGAGCATAACATTTCTACACCCTAATTTTCTAATTCTAGTCTAATACACAAATGGAAATTAAGTGAAAATAAAAACCTCATTGATTTATCAAGGCCAGTCCCCATGCTTGTCTCAGAGAAGCACGAAACGATGCTAAAATAGTTATAGGATTTGAAGCAAATGCCTACTGCTGCTCACTTCAATATGCTCTTTAAATAAGACCTACACCACTATTAACAGCATTACTCAACACTAGAGAGACTCGTGTCACCTATGGTAGGCCTACAGTATATTGAAAAATATGAAGTGACTCTCCGCCAATAATTACATTTTGAGGATATTTCTGTAATTCAGTGATATTTATTCCCATTGTAATTCGTTATGGATCCATAGCTAAATAAATGTAGACTATTTTTATCATTATTCTATTAATGAAAGCATAAAGAACCCATTATTTGTTAAATTCTTTAGTTTGACTAAGAACAGAACAGAGGGAACGTTTCCCTAGTCAGCGCCATTATTAGTGCAACGCCCATTAAAAAGTGTTGCCAGTGTGGGGTTCCACTCCCTTCCATGGGCCAAGTCTGTCTTCTGTGCCGGCTCTGCGGCCAATCCCGTGCCCCCTGTCCTCGTGCCTTGAACCTCAAGGTCTGGTCTGGAGCAATGAGGTTGTGACACAGGGTACCGTACAAAACCACAAATCCCGCGGCGTAAGCTCGCAACTTTTAAAAGGAGGAACCACTATGCAGGGATCGCGTTAACGCAGAATTCTGTGTTTTTCCATTTGGGGGAGAGAAAAATATAAAACTCATAAGAAAATGCTTCTTATTGTCATTTCCACTTGACATCAGACTCATGTTTGGCTTCAGTTGCACTCCTCCACTCAGGATGAGAATTCACAGAAGGGCATTCTATCAGCAGACAGTGCTCGGACTGATCTGTAGCATTTCTCCGGTACTTCTCTTCTCAGTGTAGCTTACTTTTCTCCATTAGGTAACTTCAAGCAAAACATCATAGAATGTAGCAAGCTACTTATCCTAACCAGAAATAAAGATCTTGCTTCTTCATTTGAAGATCATTTACTTGTCGCTGCTAGCCAAATACCGTTGCACTTCATTTTTACCAAATGACATGAAGTTATTTTCTGCAGACTATGTTGCACTAAAAAAGTTGGCTATTTTCTGTGAAGGACAACTATAGTTGCACACCCCTGATTACTCTACTGAAGCAAAGAAAACACTTGACTTTAAATATAAAACTCAAGTTTAAAAAGCAGATTCTCATGGTCCACTTAAACATTTCAGAACTCTAACGCGACCCGTATACAACAGCTTGTTCATAGACGTCCAACAATCTTAACACCACGTATCGGGTTTTTGAGAGCTCATGCGTTGTACTTGCAGAGTACAACTTCTCCATCCAGGCAGTCACTGTTGTTCGACATGGGACACGGCATCTTGTAGTCTGGTTCTAGATATGCCATCAGCGCGCATTGAAGCCGACATCCTCCACCATTGACAATGGCTGCAAATCAACCGCAATCATTTCTAAAATCAGGTGGCATTTCATCAGTACGTCCCTTAACGCACTTTCGCGTGAAAAGCCTGTCTAGCGTCTGTTGCGGGCCTGTGCACGCTGCCAGCAACAGTTTGGGTCTCACGGTGCCTCCCTTTCAGATGGTTAAGCATCACCTGTACTGCCACTAACTCAATTTCACCAAGCAAAGTTTTCATTTCATCACATTCTCATTTAAAGTATTGCCATACAGGACTTTCACTGCTGTCGTATGTCTCACCCTGCCATTTTTCCAACAGTTAATGACGATGTGTGGAGCGCTGTGGCAAATCATTTGAAAGATGCATATCTCCTCCTAAGAAAGTTAAAGCATTGTTGCGTTAGGTATTTGTACAATTTGTATCGTTCCATTTATGATGGGGACCTGTTAGTGGTAGTTTTGCGATAAAAACTACAACTGTTTTTCCACAGTGCAGTTAACATGGATTTTCTTCACAATGTTGAAGATACCAATTTCGTTGAAACACTTAAAACATTCACACCCCTACCTCAGATAAACACTTAGAAAATAAGTTGTATCTCAACTGTATTTCAGGTCGCTCTCTAAGGAGTGGTGTCTGAGGTTTGTTGCCTGATGGAGGTCTACTGCTTGTATTGGAAAAACTTGATTTCCTACGTTTCTGTAGTAATACATGTTTCTGGTGTTCACTGGAACCTGTGTGAGAGTCAGTGGCTAGCTTACAGCTGAGTGGCCAGTAGCCCACAGGAGGGAGGCTAGGGGATAGTGTATAGGGGAGAGAACAGGGGAGCGGAAGGTGCAGTTTACAACTTAGGGTTTTACGCAAGAGAACTCCATTCCTTTCCAAGAACATCAGCTTTAACGTATTCTGAGCACACAAACATTGCTCAAAGGTCAGTTAGCTGAGCCCAGCGGCGGCCATGGCGTTGTCGCACTGCCCGGCCAGCCTCAACCCCCATGACCTTTACAGGCCTGCTTCCTGGGGTTGAGCTGTCAAATTAATGCACACAGGATTGTACACTTTTCTCCTCTGGCCAAAACAACTTTGATCCCCACCCGTTTAAATTTCCAGACGCTTTCAGGGCTCCGGCTGTGAAGGTTTTTAAGACTGGTGTGTTTGCCGGTATGGGGAAAAATTTGCTTTGCCATCAGCTCAGTCCAGAGTTAATTGAAAGCACACTGCACTTCTGTTAAGCTACTGTATGAACTGTGCAGCTGTCAAAGCATGAGCATGCTGGGCATTTCAAAAGGTTTACATTAACTTGTAAATTGATTCAAATAAGGTTGAGGATGAATATGTGAAGCCTTTGCCCCTTTACATTGATATGTGTTACAGTTGGAGCCATCAATATCCCATGATCATAAAAGTGTGTTGAAATGATGTTAACATCAGGAAGTCTATGAATCTCAGCTGAGACTGAGTGACACCAGACTTATTTCCTCAACTTAAAGCATTAGGACGGTCAGTGTCCTCATGAGGTCTTATGACATGACTGACTGTTGTGACCTCTGCCTGGGATCATGGCTCTACTTCACACACACACCACAGGCTTGAGAAACACACACGGCTTGTCTATTTTTAACCAGCTCACTAGCAAAACAAGACTAAGAATGCATTCGCTAGTAATAGTTGGTAAACATGTACACCTTCACAAAACATTCATTATTCTACACCGACTTAACTATAAAATGGGACAGCAAGATGCTAGTCCTGGGCCGAGTTCATCATTTTAACAGCATACTGCAGTAACTATTCAACGGTCATTGTAATCGTGCACTGCAACTAAATCTGCTACATATTGTGGTACAGAACGGCCAAGGCTACAGTCTATTACAGGTTCTTGGTCAATTAAAAATACAGTATGATTAATTTATTAAAACCACTAAATTTCCAAGTGCGGCATGATTAACAGATCAGTCATCCCGTGATGTGAGTCAAAGTGGAAACTGGTTACACATCATTCAGGAGGAGCAGTTCAAAACAGGAGACACTTAGTCTCTTTCCCATCACACTAGACTCAGGACTTCCAGAAAGAGAAACAGAAACATACATTTGATTAAAGCAGCACATTCCCCTGATTTCTTTGGTGCTTACATTAGCAGGTTTAAATGTTAGGGGGTCGTGTTCTGAACACGCTGCGAATTTCCACCCACATCCACCTCGACCTTGCACATTCCTGCCTGGCAGCTGTCGCAGTGGGGAGGCCAGGTGCACCATGGAGTAGACCCCCTGCTGCTCCTGCAACGCGTTGACGGTTAACACTGCAGCCAACTAAAGCCAAGGCAGCATGCCTCACGCCTGGCCTGATAGGCAGCTAACAGCCGGGCAGCTCACAGTCCGCTAGCTCCAGAGGAGAGGTGTGGCAGCAGGCAGAGGGAACAAGCCAGGGAGTTCCAGGGAAATCAATAGGCTGTAAGTGAATCAGCCTCTTCATTAGAGGAGCTGTAAAAGGCCCCAGGAGGTGCTCAGGCTGCTGGAGGTAGCTACTAGTTAAGTCTGGCCGATGCATTGCTTTGATTTGGACAAAAACATCCTCTGTGGGCTCCATGACTGCCAGGTTCTAAAATTGAGAGAATCCTGGGAGGTGTGGGTAGAGTGAATTACTGACACACAACTGACCCTCTGTTCTTCAGGCTGTGTTTCTAAGAACACGGTCAAAGCATGTGTCAGTAAGTCCTAACTCACAACCAGACATTGAATTGTCTTGGAAAATGGTATAGACTTCAGTCAGCCAGGGGTCGCATTAATGCAGGATTCTGCATTTTTCATGCAGAAAAGATAAAACCGCAGACAAATATCTTGCTGCGTTTTGTAAACACATCTAAAATGCTTCTTACTGTACAATTTGCTTGGTGTCGGTCAGGGTTCACTCCAAATCATGAATGTAAAAGGACTAATTTCGTGCTTCAGTTGCACTTCTCCAATCAGATGCAATAGCCCATCGTTGCTGGTCATTAGATCACCAGACAGCGCTCTGACTGGTGTAGGCTACTTTTTTCCAGTACTTTCCTCCAGTGTAGTTTTTCCTCCGGTAGCAAGTTCAAATGCCAGATTAACTTCAAGCAAAACATTAGGAAATGTAGCTGGCTACAAACTTTCAATGTAAAACACAGGTGAAATAGTTTACAGATTTTCTGGCCGTCTGCATTTTGAAAATGTAGATTTCTGAAAGCTAATGCAACCCCTGAGTGTTAGAATACTATTGGGCTATTGGCATGTGGACAGGAGCTGACCAGCAACTGCTGTCAGTCAATTGGGTGCATGTCGGTCAGTTGTGACATGCTTATTTCCTAGAATCACAGTAGGTGGTGGATCAGAGGTGGAGATGATCCTCGAGAAGGGAAATGCCAATATTATTAAAAGGAAACTGCCCACAATTTTGATTCTGCCTAATCCTTCTATCACATTCAGATGTGCCATTAGCTTTTAATTGAAGATTAACAATACTCTGCCCAGTCCTTTTGCTAATTATGCTCTGACCCATGGAGAGAGAAGAGGGGAAATTAAAAACGGGCACATAAGTGGAAGGACAGTCAAGTTAATGGTTTCAGTGTGGAGTCCCCTCTCTGCCTCAGAGGAAATGGAGAGTCACAGAACAGACAAACATTCTGAGAAACCACACAGGCCAACTTGAATCTTTTTCCATTATAAAAAGGGGCCTTTTTCTGCCTCGCTACATCTAAAACCGTCAACTGAGTACACACGCAAACAAACACACACAACAGTTGCTCATAGTAGCATAAAAATTAATTGTCTTGTACGCACATGTTCACCTTGGAGATGGAGTGCCTTTAGCATGTTCTTATTGTAATTGTACTGTAGGCAACAACAATGCTTTCAGGGTGTCATACAAAAAAAACACTGTACACACACGTGAGTGAGTGGGCCGAGAATATGATCTAATAGACTCAGTAGCACATTTTGCTGATGACTGCTGTGACCTTCTGATATAATGTAGGAATGGCAGGTCCCCAAGCTCCTGCTTGGCGGCCCTGCCACTGAGCTACTCCACCATTTCCCCTCAAAATGATATAACAAAATCACTGATTAATCTGACCGTCAACATTTGCTAAATAAAAACTGGTATGGGGGGGCCTGGCTATCCACTTCCTCAAACAATTTGCAGAGGAAATAAAATCTTGCTTTCTAAATGATGATTAAAAACAAATGCTTCTTAGAATTTCTGCTCAGCTTCAGTCACAGTTCGCTCCAAATCACAAATGTAAAAATAAAAATGTTGTGCTTCAGTTGCACTTCACTCAAAATATATCTTTGCTCTCATCCTGACCAATCAAAATATAGTATTCACCAACAGGCATGATCAGCAGACAGTGCTCTGACTGATGTGTACTTCTCTCTGGTGTCGTTTCTCTGGCAGCAACTTAAAATGCCAGATAAACTTCAAGCAGAACATTAGAAATAGTTGTCAGCTACATTTCCTATGATAAACATGAGAAATCATTTGATGTAAATTAAGCCATTTTTCGACCGAATGTGTTGCATTCATTAATTGTGTGAAGAAAAATAGTTGCAAGCCCTTTATCACTCTATTGGGGCCATTCCACCTGAAAAAGCCCAAGAAAGAGGATTGACACCCACCATCTTAGATTGTTCTGAAATCATATGCGTGACCCGATTTAGCAAACTAGGTGTACGTTGCAAGTCACGACTTCACAGGAGAGCAGTTACTGTAAAAGAAAATGTAATGATCAAAATGCGCTTTTTGGCAGAAATGCCTTCTCTAACATGTACATGCCTTAATAACAAACTTGTATGTCATCTGTAAATACGAATAAAATAGTTAAAATTACGAGCCTAGTTGGTTTAGCCACAGAAAGACATCAACCTTCCCGCTAGCCATGATTGGCTGAGATAATGAGATGGGCTGAACATGCCGAGAGATGAGTTTGGATTGGTCTGCTGTGTAGAATCTTGTGTCTATAAAATGAGCTGGTCGTTATGCTTAGATAATCTTTTCTACTGTAGTTCTCAAAATATATAACGTTAGCCATGGAGAAGTGCAAATATGCTGCTACTGCTCTCAATAACATTGCTGCCCTGAATTTATCAGGAGCTATCGACAAAGGTCAGTGGGGAGAAAGTTAGACTACTTTCTGTAGGACGATTGTATCATGCGGACTATGAAAATGTAATTTAAAAAAGGCTGCAGTCAACCGTGAAGCTTTCATCCATGTATACAGGTAAGAATCTAACAACAGTTTCAGATATTATAAGTTTAATTTTGTCAGAAAGTTGTTTCCATTGCAAGTTAAAGTTTGCTGTTAGATAGCCAGTTGGAGATTGATGGCTGGCTTGCTAGCTAACATTGAATCTATTTGCTTAACTTTAGCTAGCTATGACAATCGGTTTGTATTGCTAGTAACGTTACTTTTAGATTGGGATTTTATTTCATTTTTTAGCTAGCTAACGTTACATGTCTAAACAAAAGACCAAATTAAAGCATGCTGTTAGCTAGCTAACGTCAGTGGAGCTTAGATGGCAGGCTTGCTAGCTAACATTTAACTTACATGTATGAAGCGTGTGTAACGTTCGTGATGTTCACTCAGAATGCCATTTCGCATTTCTAGTTATAGCCTAACATGGAACCCATTTGGTTAACTTTAGCTAGCTATGACAATCAGTTTGTATTGCTAGTTAAAGCTTGCTGTTAGCTAGCCAGTGGACATGAGACGGCTGGCTAGCTAGCTAACATTGTGTACGAACTGTGTAGTGATATTCTCAGAATGCCATTTTGCATCTATTGTATAATAACGCTCAAATATATGTATCCAGAATTGGTCTTTCGGCATCAGTAGATCACGCCTGAATCAACTCCACCAGTCATACAAGGAGAATGGTCTAATCATGCCTCCCATCAAAAAGAGAGCTTGCCCAAGCAAGCACAGGTTATAACTGAAGCATGAGGACTCAACTAGGCAGAGGATAACTCAATAGTATTACCAGGACGCCTACCAGGACAAACACTTTGGTGGAAAGCTGCTGCCATCCCATGTGACAAAAGCAGCAGTGTGGCGTCTCAACAAGGAATCGATGACAACACTTGGTATGTGGACTGGTATTGGGCCTGGCGGACCATGCATAAGCTCCACTAGTCTGTACCTTCACGATCACAGGCCACATCAAATTTGCCCACGACTGGAAATTTGGCTCCAGAGTGGGGGAGCGGTCTAAGGCACAGCATCTCAGTGCATGAGGCATTGCTACAGTCCCTGGTTCGATTCCAGGCTGTATCACATCGGGCCGTGATTGGGAGTCCCATAGGGTGGCGAACACATTTGGCCCAGCATCGTTTGGGTTTGGCAGGGATAGGCCATCATTGTAAATAAGAATGTTCTTAACAGACTTGCCTGCTTGGAGTTTGCCAAAAGGCACCTAAAGGACTCTCAGACCATGAGAAACAAGACTGAACTCTTTGGCCTAAATGCCAGGCACCACATCTGGAGGAAAGCTGGCATCATACCTACAGTGAAGCATAGTGGTGGCAGCATCATGCTGTGGGGATGTTTTTCAGCAGCAGGGACTAGGAGACAAGTCAAGATCGAGGCAAAGATGAACAGAGAAAAGTACAAAAGAGATCCTTGATGAAAATCTGCTCCAGAGCGCTCAGGACCTCAGACTTGGGCGTAGGTTCACCTTCCAACAGGACAACAACTAAGCACACAGCCAAGACAAAGCAGGAGTGGCTTCGGGACAAGTCTCTGAATGTCCTTGATTGGCCCAGCCAGAGCCCAGACTTGAACCTGATCGAACATCTCCGGAGAACTGAAAATAGGTGTGCAGTGACAATCCCCCTCCAACCTGAGATCTTGAGAGGATCTGCAGAAAAGAAAGGGAATAACTTCCCAAACATGTGTGCCAAGCTTGTAGTGTCATCGCCAAGAATGTTGTAATTGCAGCCGAAGGTGATTCAACAAAGTACTGAGTAAAGTGTATGAATACTTATGTAAATGTGACATTTCATTATTTATTTTGAAGAAAAAAAATGCCTAAAAACCTGTTTTTGCTTTGTCATTGTGGGGTATTGTGTGCAGATTGAGTTTTTTTTTCAAATGCATTTTAGAATAAGGCTTTAACGTAACAAAATGTGGAAAGTCTAGGGGTCTGAATACTTTCTGAATGCACTGGAACATTCTAGTGGTTGCAAGAATTTTGTATGATCATTTAAATTGAAAAATGACAGTTGAAGTCAGAAGTTGACATACACCTTAGCCAAATACATTTAAACTCAGTTTCACAATTCCTGACATGTCATCCTCGTAAAAAGGTCAGTTAGGATCCCCACTATGTTAAGAATGTGAAACGTCAGAATAACAGTAGAAATAATTCTCTCACCTATTATTTCTTTCACCACATTCCCAGTGGGTCAGAAGTTTACATACACTCAATTAGTATTTGGTAGTATTGCCTTTAAATGGTTTAACTTGTGTCAAACGTTTTGGGTAGCCTTCCACAAGCTTCCCACAATAAGTTGGGTGAATTTTGGCCCATTCCTCCTGACAGAGCTGGTGTGACAGTCTGGTTTGTAGGCCTCCTTGCTCACACACGCTTTTTCAGTTCACCCCACACATTTTCTATAGGATTGAGGTCAGGGCTTTGTGATGGCCACTCCAATACCTTGACTTTGTGGCAAAATGGCTTAAGTACAACAATTTTGGAAGTATGCTTGGGGGTCATTGTCCATTTGGAAGACCCATTTGCAACCAAGCTTTAAGTCCCTGGCTGATGTCTTGAGATGTTCCTTCATAAAATTCATAAAATGTGTGTTTCATCAGAGCAGAGGGCATTTCTCCAAAAAGCACGATCTTTGTCTTGTTTACGTGTTGCTGTGCGTTTCGTTGCCAACCTTACTTTACTACATGACAACTTTAAGGTTTACTTTTTAATTACCGTTTATAATTTTCCCTCACTCAACTTTTTCACTCCGGACGCTTTATCTGGACATGGTTCCTCAGAACCTTCAACAGCCGAAGCTAAGTAGTAACATTAACATGATGCCTTCTAATTGCAGTCGCTGTACTCATAATATACAGGAGCACGATCGCCTTACAGCGAGGATAGCTGTGCTGCAAGCCCAGCTTTATACGCAATCATTAGGCAAGGGTCATTTCAGTGTAGCATCTGTGTAGCATACTGGTGGCATCTGTGCCACCAGTAAGTACAGATAATAACAGATAATAACGTTAGTATCAATCCCCTTGCACGGTCCCCGCAGCCAAACAAATTTCTCATGGCTTCTGGAGGGAAATGCTGTAGGAATGCTCAACCTGTGTCGCTCATTCAGCCGACAGAAACTTTACCCCGGTTTTCCCCATTAAGCAGCGAGTCGGAGTATGAGGCCAAGCCTTCTAGTCTCTACTCATCTCTTCAGTGGGTCATATGATTGAGTGTAGTCTGGCCCAGGAGTGTGAAGGTGAACGGAAAGGCTCTGGAGCAATGAACCGTCCTTGCTGTCTCTGCCTGGCCGGTCCCTCTCTTTCCACTGGGATTCTCTGCCTCTAACCCTATTACAAGGGCTGAGTCACTGGCTTACTAGGGCTCTTTCATAGCGTCCCTAGGAGGGGTGCATCACTTGAGTGGGTTGAATCACTGATGTGATCTTCCTGTCTCACTTCAAAGGCAGTTATAGTCAATGAACTAATCACTGATCATAATCTTGATGTGCTTGGCCTGACTGAAACATGGCTTAAGCCTGATGAATTTAGTGTGTTAAATGAGGCCTCACCTCCTGGTTACACCAGTGACCATATTCCCCGTGCATTCCGCAAAGGCGGGGGTGTTGCAAACATTTGCGATAGCAAATTTCAATTTACACACCAAAAAAAAAAAAGACTCGTATTTTGAGCTTCAAGTCCTGAAATCTATGCAGCCTACTCAATCACTTTTTATAGCTACTGTTTACAGGCCTCCTGGGCCATATACAGCATTCCTCATTGAGTTCCCTGAATTCCTTTCGGACCTTGTATTCATAGAAGATAATATTCTCATTTTTGGTGATTTTAATATTCACATGGAAAAGTCAACAGACCCACTCCAAAAGGATTTCGGAGTCTCTGGGCCTACTCGCTGTCACAGTCATACACTGGACCTAGTTTTGTCGTATGGAATAAATGTTGTGGATCTTAATGTTTTTCCTCATAATCCTGGACTATCGGACCACCATTTTATTATGTTTGCAATTGCATCAAATAATCTGCTCAGACCCCAACCAAGGAGCATCAAAAGTCATGCTATAAATTCTCAGACAAACACAAAGATTCCTTGATGCCCTTCCAGACTCATCCTGCCTACCAAAGGACATCAGAGGACAAAAATCAGTTAACCTCGAGTGTAGGGGGCAGTAATTTAGATGTTTGTATGAAAAACATAACCAAATGAAACTGCCTATTTCTCAGGCCCAGAAACTAGAATATGCATATAATTGTCAGATCAGGATAGAAAACACTAAAAGTTTCCAAATATACTCACAGACAATATTTTGACATAACAGAACTGATATTGCAGGCGAAAACCTGAGGAAAATCCAACGAGGAAGTGCTGTTTCTCCTGAAATCTCTCGGTTCCATTGCATGCCTCCCTACATTTAAAGGGATATCAACCAGATTCCCTTTCCTATGGCTTCCACATGGTGTGAGCAGTCTTTAGACAGTTTCAGGCTTTTATTCCAAAAAATGAGCGAGAAAGATCACATCGCGTCATTGGATGGCTGGGTGCCAGCAGAGTTTTGCATGCGTGAGCAGCTTGGAGCAGACATTTTCTCTCTCACTCCTATTGAAAAAAATTACGGCCCCGTTGAAATATTATTGATTATTTATTCTAAAAAAACAACCTGAGGATTGATGAAAAAAAAACATTTGACATGTTTCTACGAACTTTAAGGATACTATTTGGAATTTGTCTGCCCCGTCGTGACCGCTCGAGCCTGTGGATTTCTGAACATAACGCGCCAACCAAATGGAGGTTTTTGGATTTTAAAATAATCTTTATTGAACAAAAGGATCATTTGTGTAACTGGGAGTCTCGTGAGTGCAAACATCCTTAGATCATCAAAAGGTAAGCGATTCATTTTATTGCTTTTCTGACTTGTGTCCAATGTACTTTGCTGCTAGCTGTTTGTAATGTTTTGTCTGCTGAGAGAGATGTCCTAACATAAGCGCTTGGATAGCTTTCGCCGAAAAGATTTTTGGAAATCTGAAACGCCAGGTGGATTAACAAGCTAAGCTGTGTTTTGCTATATTGCACTTGTGATTCCAAAAAATAAATATTTTTAGTAATTTAATTTGAATTTGGCACTCTGCAATTCAGCGGATGTTGATGAAAATGATCCCGCTAAAGAGAGGTGCGCCAAGAAGTTAACCAACTAACTGAGGAACTCAATTTAACCTTGCGCAATACCCTAGATGCAGTTGCACCCATAAAAACAAAAAACATTTGTCATAAGAAACTAGCTCCCTGGTATACAGAAAATACCCGAGCTCTGAAGCAAGCTTCTAGAAAATTGGAACGGAAATGGCACCACACTAAACTGGAAGTCTTCCGACTAGCTTGGAAAGACCGTACCAGGCAGTATCGAAGAGCCCTCACTGCTGCTCGATCATCCTATTTCTACACCTTAATTGAGGAAAATAAGAACAATCCAAAATTAATTATTGATACTTTTACAAAGCTAACTTAAAAGCAGCATTTCCCAAGTGAGGATGGCTTTCACTTCAGCAGTAATAAATTCATGAACTTCATTGAGGAAAAGAGCATGATCAATAGAAAGCAAATTACAGACTCCTCTTTAAATCTGCGTATTCCTCCTAAGCTCAGTTGTCCTGAGTCTGCACAACTCTGCCAGGACCTAGGATAGAGAGAGACACTCAAGTGTTTTAGTACTACATCTCTTGAGACATTAATGAAAATAATCGTGGCATCTAAACCGTCAAGCTGCATACTGGACCCTATTCCAACTAAACTACTGAAAGAGCTGCTTCCTGTGCTTTCGCCCTCCTATGTTGAACAAAATAAACAGCTCTCTATCCACCGGATGTGTATCAAACTCACTAAAAGTGGCAGTAATAAAGCCTCTTGAAAAAGCCTAACCTTGACCCAGAAAATATTTAAAAAACGAATTGGCCTATATTGAATCTTCCATTCCTCTCAAAAATATTAGAAAAAGCTGTTGCGCAGCAACTCACTGCCTTCCTGCAGACAAACAATGTATACGAAATGCTTCAGTCTGGTTTTAGACCCCATCATAGCACCGAGACTGCACTTGTGAAGGTGGTAAATTACAGTGCCTTGCGAAAGTATTCGGCCCCCTTGAACTTTGCGACCTTTTGCCACATTTCAGGCTTCAAACATAAAGATATAAAACGGTATTTTTGTGAAGAATCAACAACAAGTGGGACACAATCATGAAGTGGAACGACATTTATTGGATATTTCAAACTTTTTTAACAAATCAAAAACTGAAAAATTGGGCGTGCAAAATTATTCAGCCCCTTTACTTTCAGTGCAGCAAACTCTCTCCAGAATATTTTTTTTATTATCAATTAGTATCTTTGAGTTAAACCCTAATATTTGCTGTAATATTTGTTTTGTGTTTTCTGGTAGATTAAACTTAAATTGCTACTAACTTTCTATGGCTTGTTTTAAAATAGTGATATGAGATTTATTGTTCAAATAAAGAGAGAGGTTATAAAATCGGAATAAAGGGTAAAAGGCCATTCCTGAACACGGAGGTGAGCCATTTTTACTAATCTGCTAAAGAACAAGTTCAGACTTAAGTACAGCTTTAGTATGATTGTAGCCTTTAGTTAGAGGTCTAATGCTTTAATAATTTTATCATTTCTGCCCTCAATTCATACTCATATAAAAATGGCCATTTAATTCCAAATAAAATGGAATATGTTTTGCTCATATCATTAGGTGTAGGCAGAGCCATAAACCAATAGGTAAACTGGGATATGACTAAAGAGTTTCAGGGAGATTTTTCCACAAATAGGTATTTTCCTTTCCATGGTAGCAAGATCTTATCTATTTAATTGTAGTGATAATCTCAGTAATGTAAAAGTAATGTTTTTTATGATCCAATATGTAATAGCACACTTATCATAATTTGATTGTAATCCAGAGAGGTTAGAAACAAAAGTCTAAATTCTCTGAGGTTATGGAGGGATCCAAATCGTGGATTTAAAAGAAAACATGAATCACCGTACAATGACATCTTTGTTTTTAAACCCTAGATTTCTAGCCCCTTGATATTGTTGGATGTGATTTTAATAGCTAACATTTCGAAGGCCATAATAGTTCCAATTAGGAACTTAGATTAAAATGTAAAGCCCGTCATTGGCCCTGGGTAAATGTGGTTCTGTGAATTGTATATCACTGAGTGCAGAGAGGTTAAGGAGACATTTTCTGGGTCTTTCTGCCTTGAATGAAGTACATTAGTTGATTTTGGGACGTAAGAATGGCAAAATAGTCCAAGCAAGTTGTGGATTTAAGTTTGTCAAATACTCATGATACAGGTGTAAAACATTAGTGAAATGTTTAACTTTTGTGCGTTATTGGAATAGAGCTCACGAGGAAGTAATATAGATAAGAAATAATCCATGAAATGTGGGGGGAAAAAAAACTAAACACGGAGAACGCAGATACTGTAAAACTTCAATTAATAGCCTGGGCGTATATTTGCTAAAATCACTTTACACAACAGAAGCTTACTAGAGACCGGTTTCTATTTGAGCCAGGCGTCGATTACCTTAATACACACAGCTTTTGCTCTTAT
Organism: Oncorhynchus kisutch; assembly: GCF_002021735.2. Taxonomy (NCBI): domain Eukaryota; kingdom Metazoa; phylum Chordata; class Actinopteri; order Salmoniformes; family Salmonidae; genus Oncorhynchus; species Oncorhynchus kisutch. Next base: position 48,365,311 of record NC_034175.2, on the reverse strand, counting down.
GCATAGTTAATTGTTGAATTCCAGTATTCCCTTCCAGCATTTTAATATATTTCTTCACTTCCAGCACTAAAGTGTTATCATTTACAGAGTCACATTTCTTTTGTTTTAGTATGCCTCTATTTGATAGAATAAGTATTCTTCTCTGACTGTACATTTTGGGCAGTGCTTACTTTTGCCACTAGAAGGCGATTTCTAGGGGTCTGACCTCCCAAAGATGCTGACTATTTATGTGCTTGCAACTTAGCAGTTCTCAGCTGTTAGCTGCCAATGGCTAGCAGTTTCTTACTGGCGATGAAAACAAATGATTGAGTATTAACGAGAACTTAATGGCAATTATTTAATGTATCAAATCAAACAGTAAAACAAGCAAACATTCATTTAGAACCAGCGGTTATTTGAAACAGGTGTTCATTTGCTGAAATGTGTACCGTTGCACGGCTATTAAAAAGGGACAGGCAGCTATGAGACTTGTTTAATTTAAGTTATATGGTATACACGTCAGTGCAGTGCCGGTACTGTTATTAAAATGTGCAGAGGGATTGGAGTGATTGAAGAAGAGGGGTAAAAGCGGCTGGTAGCAGGATAAACACTACACGGTAATAATAATCATAAACAATATAGCAGCAACGAATGGTAATATAAATCAATGTGAGGTGCCAGTAGTGAGCATGGGTGCATTGGTGTAAGAATGTGAAGAGTGTCAGTGTAGGCATGTGTGGCTGAGTGGTGGAGACCTGAGGATGGGCATAGAGTTTGTGCAGGTAATCAGTGCAACTAGTCTGTGGGAGAGAGGCAGGGCAGAGGTTGTTAACTATTCAGTCTAAAAGCCTGGGGAAATAAGCTTTTTCGGAGCCTGTTGGTCCGCGACCCGATGCTCCGGTACGGCCTGCCAGATGGGAGCAGAGAGAACAGTCCATGGCTCAGGTGGCTGGAGTCTTGTTAGTTTTTCTGCCCTTTCTCAGACACAGCCTGGCATGAATGTTTAAGATGACTAGAAGCTCTACCCCAGTGATGCTCTGGGCCTTTTGGGCCACCCTGTGTAGGGCCTTGCAGTCACTGGTGGAGCAGTTGCCATTACAGATGGTGATAGTACAAAAAAACAGTATTTCAGCCCTGCCACAAAAGGACCAGCTGACATCATGTCAGTGATTCTCTCGTTAACACAGGTGTGAGTGTTGACGAGGACAAGGCTAAGGCTGGAGATCACTCTGTAATGCTGATTGAGTTTGAATAACAGACTGGAAGCTTCAAAAGGAGGGCGGTGCTTGTAATCATTGTTCTTCCTCTGTCAATCATGGTGACCTGCAAGGAAACACGTGCCGTCATCATTGCTTTGCTCAAAAAGTGCTTCACAGGCAAGGATATTGCAGCGAGTAAGATTGCCCCTAAATCAACCATTTATCGAATCATCAAGAACTTCAAGGAGAGCGATTCAACTGTTGTGAAGAAGGCTTCAGAGCGCCCAAGAAAGTCCAGCAAGCACCAGGACCGTCTCCTAAAGTTGATTCAGCTGAGGGATCGGGGCACCACCAGTACAGAGCTTGCTCAGGAATGGCAGCAGGCAGGTGTGAGTGCATCTGCACGCACAGTGAGGCAAAGACTTTTGGAGGATGGCCTGGTGTCAAGAAGGGCAGCAAAGAAGCCACTTCTCTCCAGGAAAAACATCAGGGACAGACTGATATTCTGTAAAAAGGTACAGGGATTGGACTGCTGAGGGCTGGGGTAAAGTTATTTTCTCTGATGAATCCCCTTTCCGATTGTTTGGGGCGTCCGGAGAAGACAAGGTGAGCGCTACCATCAGTCCTGTGTCATGCCAACAGTAAAGCATCCGGAGACCATTCATGTGTAGGGTTGCTTCTCAGCCAAGGGAGTGGGCTCAGTCACAATTTTGCCTAAGAACACAGCCATGAATAAAGAATGGTACCAACACATCCTCCGAGAGCAACTTCTCCCAACCATCCAGGAACAGTTTGGTGAAAAACAATGCCTTTTCCAGCATGATGGAGCAACTTGCTGTAAGGCAAAAGTGACAACTAAGTGGTTCGGGGGAAAAAACATCAATATTTTGGGTCCATGGCCAGGAAACCCCCAGACCTTAATCCCATTGAGAACTTGAGGTCAATCCTCAAGAGGCGGATGGACAAACAAATACCCACAAATTCTGACAAACTCTAAGCATTGATTAGATGGCGTAGCAGTGCAGACGTGGTTTGTTGTCCTCTCGTTTACTTTTTGTATTATATTCCAATTTATTTTTCAATTAAATATGCCTTCCAGTAACCCGCCTCAAACTTTAGCCAAAACTTTCAATCAGAAGGTAGCCAGCTAATTAGCTAAGTTACTAGCTATTTAGTCATTGTTAGTCACTGCTAGCAGCCTTTACCCTCTGCTCAGGCACCAGACATTTTTTTTTTTGCCTGGATAATACCCGCCAGCCTCGGACTGTTTTTCTCCACTAGAGATTCCTGCTGTAAACCCTGGACAATTGATCATCACAGCTAGCTAGCTGCCACGGAGTGACCCAGCACCGAAGCTAGCCCTGAGCCAGGCGCATCTCCCGGCTAGCAAATGAAATTACCACAAATACAAAACCTCTTTCGCCATCCCTTCATCGACACGGCGCCCCGTCGTACCACCACGACTGGTACGCAGACGTAATTCCATCAGCTGTGCCTTCAACCGGACGACAGAGCAGATGCTTCTACCTACCCCAGACTGCTAACTTTAAATGCTATGTCTCCCGTGTGCTGGCGTAGTAACGACTACCTAGCGGCTTCCCTGTTTCATCTATTGCTGTACACTGGACCCTGTAATCGCTTGGCTACATAGCTGATGCCTGCTGGACTTCACAAAAAAAGAAAGACCAAACTACAACATTTTCCGTCAAGATAGAACTGCCAAAGGGGGAGGAGTTGCAATCTACTGCAGAGATAGCTTGCAAAGTTCTGTCATACTTTCCAGGTCTATGCACAAACAGTTTGAGCTTCTACCAGAAATAAGTCCCTCACTGTTGCCGCCTGTTATAGACCCCCTCAGCTCACAGCTGTGCCCTGGACACCATAAGTGAATTAATTGTCCCCCAATTATCTTCAGAGTTTGTCTGTTAGGTGACCTAAACTGGGATATGCTTAACACCCCAGCAGTCCTACAGTCTAAGCTAGATGCCCTCAAATCGCACATAAATTATCAAGGAACCTACCAGTTACAACCCTAAAAAAATCAGTAAACATGGGCACCCTCATAGATAATATTCTGACCAACTTGCCCTCCAAATACACCTCTGCTGATTTCAATCAGGAACTCAGCGATCACTGCCTCATTGCCTGCATCCGCTATGGGTCCGCGGTCAAACGACCAGCCCTCATCACTGTCAAACTCTCCCTAAAACACTTCTGCGAGCAGGCCTTTCTAATCGACCTGGCACAGGTATCCTGGAAGGATATTGACCTCATCCCGTCAGTCGAGGATGCCTGGTCATTCTTTAAAAGTAATTCTCACCATCTTAAATAAGCATGCCCCTTTCAAAAATGTAATAACAGATATAGCCCTTGGTTCACTCCAGACCTGACTGCCCTTGACCAGCACAAAAACAACCTGTGGTGGACTGCAATAGCATCGAAGAGTCCCCGCAATATGCAACTGTTCAGGGAAGTCAGGAAACAATATACACAGGCAGTTTGAAAAAGCTAGCCTTGGCTTTCCTAACAGAAATTTGCATCCTGTAGCTCTAACTCCAAAAGGTTTTGGGACACTAAAGTCCATGGAAAACAAGAGCACCTCCTCCCAGCTGCCCATTGCACTGAGGCTAGGCGACACGGTCACCACCGATAAATCCACGATAATCAAAAATATCAATAAGCATCTCTCTACGGCTGGCCATGCTTTCCCAACCCCAGCAAACAGCTCCGTACCCCTCGCAGCTACTTGCCCAAGCCTCCCCAGCTTCTCCAGCTGCGTGTATTTTTCCATTTGCTTCCGAGGAGAAACCCAACTGCCACAAATGATTTATCATCGAATAGATATGTGAAAAACACCTTGAGGATTGATTCTAAACAACGTTTGTCATGTTTGTCGATATTATGGAGTTAATTTGGAAAAAAGTTTGTCGTTGTAATGACTGAATTTGTTTTTTTTTCTTAGCCAAACGTGATGAACAAAACGGAGCAATTTCTCCTACATAAATAATATTTGGGGGAAAAAATGAACATGTGCTATCTAACAGAGTCTCCTCATTGAAAACATCCGAAGTTCTTCAAAGGTAAATGATTTTATTTAAATGCTTTTCTTGTTTTTGTTAAAATGTTGCCTGCTAAATGCTAGGCTTAATGCTATGCTAGCTATCAATACTCTTACACAAATGCTTGTGTAGCTATGGTTGAAAAACATATTTTGAAAATCTGAGATGACAGTGTTGTTAACAAAAGGCTAAGCTTGTGAGTGAATATATTTCTTTCATTTCATTTGCGATTTTCATGAATAGTTAACGTTGCGTTATGGTAATGAGCTTGAGGCTATGATTACGCTCCCGGATACGGGATTGCTCGACTCAAGAAGTTAACTTAATATAATACATCAATAAAAATCAATTTAGCCTCAAGTAGATAATGAAACATGTTCAATTTGGTTTAAATAATGCAAAAACAAAGTGTTGGAGAAGTAAAAGTGCAATATATGCCATGTAAAACAGCTAACGTATAACTTCCTTGCTCAGAACATGAGAACATATGAAAGTTGGTGGTTCCTTTTCACATGAGACTTCAATATTCCATTGTAAAGGTTTTAGTTTGTAGTTATTATAGGAATTATAGGACTATTTCCCTCTATACCATTTGTATTTCATTAACCTTTCACTATTGGATGTTCTTATAGGCACTATAGTATTGCCAGTGTAACAGTATCGCTTCCATCCCTCTCCTCGCTCTTACCTGGGCTCAAACCAGGAACACATCGACAACAGGCACACTCGAAGCAGCGTTACCCATCGCTCCACAAAAGCCGCGGCGGGGGGGAATAACTACTCCAAATCTCAGAGCGAGTGATGTTTGAAACGCTATTAGCGCCCACCCCGCTAATTAGCTAGCCATTTCACATCGGTTACACCACATCGGTTAGGCTGATAGGCTTGGTGTTTATGATTAGGTAGTCGTCCAACGATTGTGCTTTTTTCACAAATGCGCTTTTGTTAAATCATCCCCCAGCGTTGCATCGATTATATGCAACGCAGGACACGCTCGATAAACTAGTAATATCATCAACCATGTGTCGTTATAACTAGTGATTATGATTGTTTTTTATAAGATAAGTTTAATGCTAGCTAGCAACTTACCTTGGATTCTACTGCATTCGCGTAACAGGCAGTCTCCTTGGAGTGCAACGAGAGGCAGGTGGTTATAGCGTTGGACGAGTTAAGTCAGGTTGCAAGATTGGATCCCCCGAGCTGACAAGGTGAAAATATGTCGTTCTGCCCCTGAACAAGGCAGTTAACCCACCGTTCCTAGGCCGACATTTAAAATAAGAATGCGTTCTTAACGTACTTGCCTAGTTAAATAAACGGTATATATATATATATATATATTTAAATTTAAAATTGGCAAAATCGGCGCCCAAAAATACCGATTTCCGATTGTTATGAAAACTTGAAATCGGCCCTAATTAAAAATCAGCCATTCCGATTAACTTCTTGAGTGTAGGGGGCAAGATTTTAGTTTTTTGGCTAAAAAACGTACCCATTTGAAACTGCCTATTTCTCAGGCCCAGAAACTAAAATATGCATATAATTGTCAGATCAGGATAGAAAACACTCCAAAGTGTCCAAATATACTCACAGACAATATTTTGACATAACAGAACTGATATTGTAGGCGAAAACTTGAGGAAAATCAAAAACAGGAAGTGCTGTTTTTCCTGAAAGCTCTCTGTTCCATTGGATGCCTTGATTCCATTTAAAGGGATATCAACCAGATTCCTTTTCCTATGGCTTCCTCAAGGTGTCAACGGTCTTTAGATATAGTTTCAGGCTTTTATTTTGAAAAATGAGCGAGAAAGATCACATTGCGTCAGTGGATAGCTGGATGTTAGCAGAGTTTTGCTTGAGCAACAGAGTGGGGTAGCCATTGTCTCTCCCTCTCCAATTGAAAAAGCGACAGTCCCGGTTGATATATTATCGATTCTGTATTTTAAAAACAACCTGAGGATTGATTATAAAAAACATTTGACATGTTTCTGTGGACATTATGGATACTATTTGGAATTTGTCTGCGACGTCGTGACCGCTCGAGCCTGTGGATTTCTGAACATAACGCGCCAAACAAATGGGGGTATTTTGGATATAAAAATAATCTTTATGGAACAAAAGGAACATTTATTGTGGAACTGGGAGTCTCATGAGTGCAAACATCCAAAGATCAAAGGTAAGCGAGTAAATCTATCAGAAGACTTTCGTGACCAATCTACTTGGCTGCTAGTGTTAGTAATATTTTGTCTGAGAGAGATGTTCTTACATAAACACTTGTTATGCTTTCGCCAAAAAGCCGTATTGAAATCTGACATGCCAGGTGGATTAACAAGCTACGCTGTGTTTTGCACTTGTGATTTCATGAAAATTAAATATTTTTAGTCATTTAATTTGAATTTGGCACCCTGCAATTCAGCGGATGTTGATGAAAATGATCCCGCTAAAGGGATGGGTGCGTCAAGAAGTTAATCGGTTGACCTCTACTCTAGACCCAAACTGTTATAGACCTATATACATCCTGCCCTGCCTTTCTAAAGTCCTTAAAAGCCAAGTTAATAAACAGATCACTGACCATTTTGAATCCCACCGTACCCCCACTGTGCAATCCGGTTTCCAAGCTGGTCACGGGTGCACCTCAGCAAACTCAAGGTAATAAATGACATAACCGCCATCGATTAGAGACAGTACTGTGCAGCCGTCTTCATCAACCTGGGCAAGGCTTTCGAGTCTGTCAATCACAGTATTCTTATCGGCAGACTCAACAGCCTTGGTTTCTCAAATGGGTGCCTCGCCCGGTTCACCAACTACATCGCAAACAGGGTTCAGTGTGTCTAATCGGAGGGCCTGTTTGTTGTCCGGACCTCTGGCAGTCTATGGGGGTACCACTGGGTTCATTTCTCGGGCCGACTCTTTTCTCTGTATATATCAACGATGTCATTCTTGCCGCGGGTGATTCCCAGATCCATCTTCACGCAAACACCATTCTGTATACATCTGGCCCTTCTTCGGACACTGTGTTAACTAACCTCCAAATGAGCTTAAATGCCATAAAACACTCCTTTCGTGGCCTCCAACTGCTTTTAAACGCTAGCATGCTTTTCAACCGTTCGCTGCCCTCACCCACCTGCCCGACTAGCATCACTACTCTAGACGGTTCTGACCTCGAATACATGGACAACTACAAATACCTTGGTGTCTGGCTAGACTGTAAACTCTCCTTCCAGACTCACATTAAGCATCTCCAATCCAAAATTAAATCTAGAATTGACTTCCTATTTCGCAACAAAGCCTACTTCACTCACACAGCCAAACTTAACCTAGTAAAACTGACTATCCTACCGATCCTCAACTTTGGCGATGTCATCTACAAAATGGCTTCCAATACTCTACTAAGCAAATTGGATGCAGTCTATCACACGTTTTGTTTCCAAATAGCCTTATACCACCCACCACTGCGACCTGTATGCTCTAATCGGCTGGCCCTAGGTACATATTCGTCACCAGACCCACTGGCTTCAGGTCATCTATAAGTCCATGCTAGGTAAAGCGCCGCCTTATCTCAGCTCACTGGTCACGATAACAACACCCACCCGAAGCACGCGCTCCAGCAGGTATATCTCACTGGTCATCCCCAAAGCCAACACCTCCTTTGGCCAGCTTTCCTTGCAGTTCTCTGCTGCCAGTGACTGGAAAGCACTGCAAAAAAAAGAAAATCGCTGAAGCTGGAGACTTACATTACGCTCTCTAACTTTAAACATCAGCTATCTGAGCAGCTAACCGGTCGCTGCAGCTGTACATAGCCCATCTGTAAATAGACCACACAATCTACCGACCTCATCCCCATATTGTTTTTTTTACTTTGCTGCTCTTTTGCACAATAGTATCAATCACTACTTACACACCATCATCTGCTCATCTATCACTCCAGTGTTAATCTGCTAAATTGTAATTACTTTGCTACTACGGCCTATTTATTGCCTTACCACCTCATGCCATTTGCACACACTGTATATAGACTTTTTCTATTGTGTTATTGAGTGTACGCTTGTTTATTCCATACGTAACTCTGTTGTTGTTTCTGTCGCACTGCTTTGCTTTATCTTGGCCAGGTCGCAGTTGTAAATGAGAACTTGTTCAACAAGCTTACCTGGTTAAATACATTTTTTTATTTTTTATTATGCCAGAATGGGCTGCCGTCAGACAGGATGTGGCCCAGAAGTTAATTGACAGCATTCCAGGGCGGCTTGCAGAGGTCTTGAAAAAGAAGGGTAAACGCTGCAAATATTGACTCTTTGCATCAACTTCATGTAAATGTCAATAAAAGCCTTTGACACTTATGAAATGCTTGTAATTATACTTCAGTATTCCATAGTAACATCTGACAAAAATATCTAAAGACACTGAAGCAGCAAACTTTGTGGAAATTAATATTTGTGTCATTCTCAAAACTTTTGACTGTACATCTAACAATCTAAAGGGCCATGGGAGGGGGAAAGCTCTTGTTCCTTCTTCACAACTACGATGGTGTGAGAGGACCATGTTGTCCTCAGTGATGTGGACGCCGAGGAACTTAAAGTGATTGACCCTCTCCACTGCGGCCCCGTCCATATGGATGGGGTGTTCAGATGTGCAACCTCCCCCTATTTCCTGTAGTCCACGATCAGCTTCTTGGTCTTGCAAAGGGTCAGAAACTTTCTAGAAGATTTACGCAAATTTTCCAAAGGAAGTTAATCAGAGTTAATCACAATGCAAAAAAACATTACATTTTAAATGGTATTAATATTCATTTGCATATATTTCCATTAATTCCCATGGAAAGTTTCCACCGCTGAATATTCCCCAAAATGTGCAACCCTAGTCTTGCTGCTGATAAGGGAGAGATCGTTGTCCTGATACAACACTCCCATATCTCTGACCTCCATCCTGTCAGTGATCAGGCTAAACACCGTTGTGTCAAACTTGGAGTTGTGCATGGCCACAGTCGTGGGTAAACAGGGAGTACACAGGAGGGGCGAAACACGCAACGCTAGGGGGTCCCCGTGATTAGTGTTTATACCTACCCTCACCACCTGGGGTCGATCCGCCAGGAAGTCTAGGATCCAGTTGCAGAGGGAAGTGTTCCGTCCCAGGGTACTGAGCTTGGAGGAGACTACGGTGTTGAACGCTGAGCTGTAGTCGATGAACATCCTCACTGGTATTATTTTCTACGTGGGAGAAGGCAGTGGGGGGTGCAATTGAGATTCCGCTTGTGGATCTGTTGGGGCGGTATATAACTTGGAGTGGGTCCAGGGTGTCTGGGATGATAGTGTTGTGAGCCATGACAAGCCTTTCGAAGCACTTAATTTAACTTATACTGTGTAGTGCAAAATGTTTCATTTCAAAGCACATTCCAGTACAAACAGGAGCGTGAATAAATAGCTCACTCATCCCCGGGGCTTTAAATTAACAAGTAGCACTGGTGCGCACAACTTTAAAAAGTTAGGCGAACAGCATAAAATCTACGAGCACAATATTTTTTATTGATCGAGATCAGGGTGGGAAATTAACTTTTTGGTCCACTGTGGCAGGTAGATTAAAAAAATATATTTGCCATAACTACAAAAAAAATTAAAAGGATGAGCATGCATTGTACTGTTTATAAAACAAATGTATACCAGTAAGAGGTAAATGTGTTATTATAGATACTTGGGTGAATTTTGGCCCATTTTGGGTTTGCAGGCCTCCTTGCTCACACACATTTTTTCAGTTCTGCCCACAAATTTTCTACGGGATTGAGGTCAGGGCTTCGTGATGGCCACTCCAATACCTTGACTTTGTTGTCCTTAAGCCATTTTGCCACAATTTGGGAAGTATGCTTGGGGTCATTGTCCATTTGGAAGACCCATTTGCGACCAAGCTTGAACTTCCTGACTAACGTCTTGAGATGTTGCTTCAATATATCCACATAATGTGATTAATTTGCTGTGTTTCGTAAACCCTGATCTAAAATACTTTTTATCGTAATTTCTGCTCGGCATCAGACTAATTTTGTGCTTCAGCTGCACTTCTAAACTCGGATGAGAATTCACGAACAGGTGATATTTAGCTACTTTTCTCTGTGTATCCAGCCTCAGGGAAAATGAAAGATTAACTTTAAGCAAAACATTAGGAAATGTAGCTGGCTAAATTCTTTCAATTATAGGCCTAAACAATAGAAATATGATGGCAATGCATAATTTTTGCCAAAAAACCTTGCTTTTTCATTGAAAGAATTTACTTGTGTGCCCGCCAAAAAGCATTGCACTCTGTCGTCATTTGATGAAAATGAATGTATTTTCTGCCGAATGCGTGTGAAATAAAACTATTAGTTGCACGTCCCTGATAACTATTGAAGAAAAAAATTTAAATAAACACTTTCAATATAAAACGTGGCACAAGTGGCACAGCAAATTAGAGCACATGTGATCAAAATGGTTGCACTTTAGAGCCCTACTCATTCCTCTGTGCACCATGTTGCCTTAGCTGATGAATACCACTCACTTAACTGGCAAGCCAGCAATAACAGAATTACGAAATTAAAAGATTAGCCAAAACACCTTTGGTTCTGAGTCGTGAGGCTGGGAGAGATAGGAGAGTAAACACAGCTGTGTTTAGACTTTTGGAATTTTGCTTAAATGGATGTGATATCCGCAAGGCTGGCCCACCGGCACTCTTATGGATTGCCACATGCTGTCTCTGCAAGGGGTGCTGACATGGTGCCCTAGACCTGCACACATAACACTGTTGGAACACCCAGTGTGTGTGTGGCTTTCAGTGCAGGGGTTTACTAACCAGAGAGAAACTGTAAAAGCTAAGACCTGTCTCCGGTTACTCCTAAGCTAAGAGCTGTCTAAGGTACTCCTGAGCCAAGTCAACACAGCCATCAATCTTGGAACTGCTGCCCTCTCAGAGTAGCCACATTTATTGACTGATTGACTCAATCTCCATAGACAAACACTGGCACTAGAATGGACTTACTGAAGAGCTCAGTGACTTTCAAAGTGGCACAGTCATAGGATGCCATCTTTCCAACAAGTCAGGTCGTCAAATGTCTGCCCTGCTAGAGCTGCCCCGGTCAACTGTAAGTACCGTTATTGTGAATTGGAAACGTCTAGGAGCAACAACGGCTCAGCCACGAAATGGTAGACCACACAAGCTCACAAAACGGGACTGCCTAATGCTGAAGTGCATAAATATTGTCTCACTACAGAGTACCTAACTGACTCTGGAAGCAACATTAGCACAAGAACTGTTCGTCGGGAGCTTCATGAAAAGGGTTTCCATTGCCGAGCAGCCCCACACAAGCCTAAGATCACCATGCACAATGCCAAGAGTCGACTGGAGTGATGTAAACCTCACCGCCATTGGACTCTGAAGCAGTGGAAACGCGTTCTCTGGAGTGATGAATCATGCTTAACCGTCTGGAAGTCCGATGTCCGAATCTGGGTTTGGCAGATGCCAGGAGAACGCTACCTGCCCCAATGCATAACGCCAACTGGAAGATTTGGTGGTGGAATAATGGTCTGATTTATGGTTTGGGCTAGGCCCCTTAGTTCCAGTGAAGGGAAATCTTAACGCTACAGCATACAATGACATTATCGATAATTCTGTGCTTTCAACTGTGAAAACCATTTAGGGAATTCCAGCCACTCCCTATATCAGCATGATAATGACCCAGTGCACAAAGCGAGGTCCATACAGAATTGGTTTGTCGAGATCAGTGTGGCAGAACTTGACTGGCCTGCACAGAGTCCTGACCTCAACCCCATCGAACACCTTTGGAATAAATTGGAACGCAGACTACGAGACAGGCCTAATCGCCCAACATCAGTGCCCGACCTCACTAATGCTACTGTGGCTGAAGGGAAGAAATTCCGCACAGCAATGTTCCAACAACTAGTGGAAAGACTTCCCAGAAGAGTGGAGGCTGTTATAGCAGCAAGGGGACCAAGTCCATATTAATGCCCATGATTTTGGAATGAGATGTTCGACAGGCTTCACCAATGCTCATGTCAGTAGGTGCAGTCTATCCCAATTATTCCAGCACCTGAGCCCCCCTCTCCCAAAACTCCACCCACACTCCGCTTCAAAAATCAGGGATGCCTGGCTCAGGTGCACAACCCATTAAGCCAGGACTCTCCACAGGCCATTTCATCTTTACCAGCTGAGTCCCCTAAAACAGGTTTTATTCTAGTTTAGACAGAGGCCTCTCTCCTGGCAAAGACAGCAGCCACAGTCTCGTAGGCATGAATCTGATTTCTCACAATTCTGACATGGCCCTCTCCAGTAGGATTAGGCTATGTGATGCAAAGTAGTTATCGATGGGCGCCATATTAGGTAAATGAAATAAGGACATGTGAAAGTGCAGAGGTCCTCTTCTGTCTAACCAGAAGCTGGTCATTCAACGTCCTAGTTGGTTTGATTGAATGAGATTTGGGGACCTGAGAAAGCCTACAATTTGGAGACGAGTGGTGATGTAGGCTCAGTGCAACTACACTCAATTTAAAAAACTGAATTGAGTTGGTGGAATTCAAAGTGGAAGTATCCACCCAAAACATTTTTTGTTTACTGCCATGACACCAAAAAATATGTAATTGAATTTGCTTTGCCGTAGTGAGTACGCAGGTTGAAATCAGTCCAGGTAGCTACTCTCGAAAGATGGGCTTCCACCACCACAAATACGATGTCTGAGGATTACGTCATTGTTAAAACTGACCACATTAGCTAAATGATTGTCTAAATTCAGAAAACACAGATCAGTTATCGATTTACTCACTTGAAAACAACCTTGAGTAATATCACAGAGAAGGAAACCCTCGACTTAAAGTAATTCCTACTCTTGTTTCAAAATGACCAGCAAGTTACAAAACTGATGCAGCTGTCAGTACATTCATATTGTGGGCCATGGATACTGTAACTGGATACCACCTATGATACTTTATAGGCTATTTCTGCAAGGGTTAACTTAACTGCGTAATTAAAATCTAAATATTTAGCTAAATGCCTACCTACAACATCCACAATTGGATTACTAAATACGGTTATCATATTTCTCCTGCCATCATCTGTCAAGCTTCAGAGGCTTCTACACAGAAAAGTGTGGTTGAAATCTTGTGACTACCGTTACACTGAAATAGCAGTAGTGGATTCAGGGAACAGCTTATTTCCAGTAATAACTTAAAGGCATAGCCTACATTGTTTAATTGACCTGAGTATGGGACAGTAAATGTTTTTAACTAAGTAGTTACCAAAACAATGGTGTATTGGTTAGGTTTATGGAGAGCAAACGTCAGGGCAAACAGCTAGCTAGCTTGTTAGCAATTTAGCTAGCTAGGTTACCTAAAGTTAGCACAACCAGCTAGCAAACTAGTTAGCTACAGTAGCTACGCTAGCAAGCTGCATTACTTTTCAGTAAAAAGGTTGTTAGCTAGTTGGTAAATTATCTTACCGTCATAAACAGTTCCAGGGGGGTCCAGTTTTTAAGTAATATGGTTTTCTTATAGCGGGAAATGAGTTTAGGGTGAGGGTCTGAAAATCCAAGTTCAGTTCACCCGCTGCGAACTCCGACAAAACCTCATCTTTATCACCGAGCCTTCAGCTTCATACACATTCAAATGCGGGCCCTCCTGGCTCGAATCTCGGACTAGCTCGGCAACGAATAATCCACACGCAAGACACAGCAACCATTGGCTACAGCGAACCAGCAGTAATTTCAGACCGAGTGAATGATATTTACAATTCCTTTGATTTGTAAATGCGATGGTATGAGCGACATAAATGTTGGGGGGGATTGGATTATTCGGTCTCTGACTTCTCAGCGGACTGCAGAGTCCGTCGTCAAGGCTCGCTCGCTGCAGCAGAGGCAACAGCATAGCAACGTTATGGCGCAATCTTCGCAGCGCCATCAGTGCACGGGGGTGGAGTCACAGGATAGGGAGGCGTGGTTTTCATTTGTGAAGTCGCGGGTGAGCAATCCTGCAATCTATATTTGTCATGCCATAGTAATTGGTATTTTGCCCGTTTTATAGGTCTACAAAATGTAGGTTAGTGTGGAAACTGCATTTGGCATCACGTTTGTACGTGTGGGGCAGAATAGTCATTAGGCGAGGAGTCATTAGTCATTTCCTCAAGTAATTTTTGCCACTGGATATTACATTTCCATTGTTGGTCAGAATTAGTCCACACTAGTTTATCATTGCCCTAAATTCAGGAAATACCTAGGCGTGTCAATGTGACTATAACAATACAACACCAGTGGAGATTAGGCCTGACAATGGGACTGTAGATTACAATTTACAAATGGGCTGTGGCGACATCGTGTGGTTAAAAAAAAGAATAGTCCGTCCCCCAACTGTGTCCAATAATGTGAAGGGATGATGAAAATCTATATTTTACTGACACTGGCAAAGTGGTGTAATAAATAGTGACAATACATTTAAAACAATAATCAATAAAAATTGAACTCCCGAGTGGCGCAGTGGTCTAAGGTACTGCATCTCAGAGGTGTCACTACAGACCCTGGTTCGATTCCAGACTGTATCACAACCGGCCTTGATTGGAAGTCCCCTAGGGCAGTGCACAATTGGCACAGTGTCATCCGGGTTAGGGTTTGCAGGGGTAGGCCGTCATTGTAAATAAGAATTTGTACTTACCTGACTTGCCTAGGTAAATAAAGGTTCAATAAAAATCTGAAGTAATGGATCCTTATGGTATTGCTGACCCTGCTCATTCTTGATTAATTTAAGATTTTAGAGTTGACCAAATCTCTGGACATAGAAATATTATTTAAAGTGTCAGAGGGCTATTGCAAGAAACTACATACAATAATTTTTCAATTAATATCCATTATTTGTGTTTAGAATTTTTGGGGAGTTTGAAATTGTGATCCTTTGCTCAGGACAAGGGCATTTCCAGGCATAGAGCTAACATGGAAATTCATATTGAAAGTATTTAGAAAAGGGAAAATATAGTTTTGGAGTTATAAGATTCCCCTAAATATACATTTTAAGCTCAAATAATGCAACATAATCAATTTGATCAACTATTAAAAAAAAACATTAAAAATTAAAAAGTGTCCCTGTCAGACAAGGATTGTCCCACCTTTCAAGAACCTCAGCTAATTTTCTGCTATTCCACACATTTTGCCATGAGGCTAAGAAAGCTTGAGCTTTGGTGCTGCAGAAGTGTGTGTGTTACGCCTATTGTCAAATTACCCCATGTCGTCTTCACCCAGGCTGAGGGTACAATTGGTGTTTACACAGTACAGTAATTAGTTACAATTTATTATTTTCCGTTGCATAAAAAGATCAGGGGAGTTGTTTGTAATCACATACACAGAGCATTCTTATAACCCAGGAAAGCCTCTCTATCAAGACTATAAAGAAGCTTTCAATGCTGTGTATTTTGTTCTGGCTCAAAGATTTTGCCAGGAATAATGTGCCATTGAGATACACCTTTATTTGATAATGACAGTCTCTAGGTTCAGTTTTTCTCAACATAAGCTGTCAAAGCGTTAATTACTTGTTTATTTTGTTGATACGTGTGCGATGTAATTAAAGTACTTTATTAAGTAGTCCATTTAATATGCAGACAACCTAAATGGCCACCAACTAAATGTGTAGACTCAGGAGATTCAATGCTGTATATTAAAATCATTCTCACCAAGCAACCAACTTTAAAAAGATGACTTTCTTTAAACCAAACAGATTCTTGATTCCCACACCTCGCTCTCTTTTTTTCTTTGTTTTGGTTAAAACAATCACAACACATTTCCATCTTACACAAGTCAGCTGTAGATGTTTAACATTATAACAGACTTTGTTAAATGTGGCTTTTTATGAAAGCTTTTTATTGTACCTTGCCCTGATGTGTTTTACAACAGCACAAAAAGTCCAGGTGCACATATAGACCACCTATCACATGTATAACATCCAAACCAATGTTCACATTCATTTTAGGCAAAGGTAAAATTGAGGTCACTGTTAAGAGGAAAGGAAGCATTCAAGTTTAGGGATGACTGCCATTATTCAGGCAATGTTACATGTGATTGCATAAATACTACCTGTTTAAAAACTAGTACAAACAGCAGTGGGCTTCTAGTCTCGTGTCAGACTTTACAAGTAACTCTAGAGGCCAAAGCTCACGTGATATTTGGTTCTTTGTGCAGAAATTAGTGGGCTTCCAATGTCCATTTGAGCTATTCTCTTCCTTGAGTAGACCCACAATGTCATCCCTCCTGGAGGTGTAGGGAGCATGCTTCTAATGCCACTATGTTAACTACGCCCCTGAAGACCACAAGCCCAGTGTGCAGCCTGAAGATCTGCTTCAGGGTCACCCTGTAGACCATCACCCCTGCCAAGCAGAATGGCCCGTACCATGGCAAACTTCTGAGCCTCTGGAGAGAACACCAGCGCGTCCTTGAGGGCAGTGCCAATGTCCCTGTTCCACTCCACCTCCTTGCCGTTGATGAGAATGGTGCTGTTGGTAATGCCAGCCGGGTCATCTAGCGTGCTGTTAAAGTTGGCAGCGATGCCAATCTGGGCACCAGAGGGAAGCCAGGGCATGCCAGCCCGACCGGGTGGAAGCCAAATGAGGCAAAGGCACTGTAGCCGCCCGGGGAGCCCACATCAGATTCCTACAGGACCTGCTGGAAGACGCTCTCCAGTTTGTCAGAGATTCTGGCTGGTTCTCCTTTGTTCCAGGCCTGGTACAGCTTCCTGTAAGTACTCGGGTGCGGCGGGGATACTTCTGTACCATCACAGCATACTTCAGAAACGGAGACGCCATGGCATCAGTTGGTTTGGTCGTTAGCTACAGACCTCAGAGGGATTGATCTAACTAGAAACAGAAAATCAAACGCAAGACGTTTGACCCGGCTGACTGGTGAATTAAAGTTGAAATAAGACCCAAAAAGTGTAGACCAACTCGTCTTATGAATACATCCTCTTTTTGATTCATGGCATTTCACATGATGGTTTAAGGATTCTATGTACAGTATGAGGTCCGAGTCCACATCCGGATCACCTCTGGACTTGCTATTATGAAATTGTCAATCATCTTGAGACAACAACACTGTGTGCATGGGTGGTAATATACTGTACCAGTTATGTCAGAAGAAATTGTCGCGCGATAATACTGCAATTGGCAAAAAGATGCACCATTTTGTATCACTGTTGGTCAAACCCAAAATGCAATCCAGGTGTGTAATTCGTCGATTAGCTAAATGGTTGGTTAGTTAGTTAGCTTGTATGGCTAGCACTCAATGAAGGACGATAGTAGTGGATGACTGCCAGACAGTCAAGTGAGGAATTTGTAACAGTACAACACACTCTTTTATATGAACTCAAATATACTGAATTAACAGACAATGTTACATTTTATAAAGCTTTCACAAGATAACTCACATGCCATATAGATCTATGCAAGGGCTGCAGGACCAAAGTTAAGCAAAACGAAGTAAAGCAGTTTGCAGCACGTTTTACGACAGTTTTACGTTGATACCTAATCACTAATTTACTAAATGCAGTTGTGTGCTAAAGCTGTAAGAATATCAAACACTGCATAAGGGTAAAATAGCCTATTTTTTATAATTCACGTTTGTTATCATAGTCTGCTGGAATATTTTTTTATACGAGTCGAGCTAACAAACTTCACCACGAGGAGGCATACTTTGCCTCTACCTCTGCATTAAGTGCAGTAAGTGAAAAGCAAAATTAACAGCCTCAAAGACCAGTAAGTAAAAGCAGTTATTACCCAGTAAAACCTGATCAGTGATCTCACCCTCAAGGAAGGAGAGTTGCATTTGTTAAGTATTCTAATAGGGCCTGTTATAAATTAGACATATTACTGTGTGTGTGTGTGTGTGTGTGTGTGTGTGTGTGTGTGTGTGTGTGTGTGTGTGTGTGTGTGTGTGTGTGTGTGTGTGTGTGTGTCAAAATCAAATCAAACACAACAGGTGACCTTATCAGCTCTTTCCCAACGATGCAGATTTAAAAAAAAATATTATAAGAGAAACAAAACATACAAGAACACACAATAACTAAGCTATATACAAGGGGTACCAATACCCAGACCTACCTCTAGCCTTTCGGGGCCCTAAGACAGATTTGGGCACATGCCCTTCGTGCCCGATACCTAATTCAGCCATCCAAGGTTTAGATAGCTGGCTATACTGACTTACCTACCAATCTCAGCCTCCAGTATTTATGCTGCAGTAGTTTATGTGTCGGGGGGCTGGGGTCAGTTTGTTATATCTGGAGTACCACTCCTGTCCTATTCGGTGTCCTGTGTGAATCTAAGTGTGCGTTCTCTAATTCTCTCCTTCTCTCTTTCTTTCTCTCTCTCGGAGAACCTGAGCCCTAGGACCATGCCCCAGGACTACCTGACATGATGACTCCTTGCTGTCCCCAGTCCACCTGGCCATGCTGCTGCTCCAGTTTCAACTTCCACCTGACTGTGCTGCTGCTCTAGTTTCAACTGTTCTGCCTTATTATTATTCGACCATGCTGGTCATTTATGAACATTTGAACATCTTGGCCATGTTCTGTTATAATCTCCACCCGGCACAGCCAGAAGAGGACTGGCCACCCCACATAGCCTGGTTCCTCTCTAGGTTTCTTCCTAGGTATTGGCCTTTCTAGGGAGTTTTTCCTAGCCACCGTGCTTCTACACCTGCATTGCTTGCTGTTTGGGGTTTTAGGCTGGGTTTCTGTACAGCACTTTGAGATATCAGCTGATGTACGAAGGGCTATATAAATAAATTTGATTTGATTTGATTTGAATCTTATCAAATGTTAGATGACATGGGCTAATTATGTGACTGTCAGTGACTGACATAACAAGAGAAAAACTGCTGATGCACTAGCAAATCTCTAAATTAAGTTGAGACCCCGACTGATTTACGACTGGGGTGTCCCCCTAGTGGCTGTGGGGTCCTATGCACAGCGCGGAGTCTGCCTACAGGCACTACCAAAACTATATCAATGTGCAGCGATACGTGATGGGTGTGTGTGTGTGCGTGTGTGTGTGTGTTGATAGAGACCTGCTGTGAGTGTACATTGATCTCAGATAGTCAGATAGTCTGCACAGATAGTCAGTTGATTAGCTATTCAAAAGTCTAATTTCTTAGAGACAGAAGTTGTCTCGGCGCCTGTTGGTCCGAGACCTGATGCTGTATCGCTTACCTGACAGTAGCACCGAGAACAGTCAATGGCATGGGGGGCTGAAGTCTTTATTGAAGTGTGTGTGTGTGTGTGTGTGAGAGAGAGAGTGTGTGTGTGTCGTCCTTGAATGCACGTGAACTGCAGAGAAAATGTATAAACCTGTGTGTGTGTGTGTGTGTGTGTGAGAGAGAGAGTGTGTGTGTGTTGTCCTTGAATGCACGTGAACTGCAGAGAAAATGTATAAACCTGTGTGTGTGTGTGTGTGTGTGTGTGTGTGTGTGTGTGTGTGTGTGTGTGTGTGTCCTTAAGTGCACGTGAACTGCAGAGAAAATGTATAAACCTGTCATTGTGAATGTGATGGATAGAGAATGCTGGATTACTGGCCTGCACTCCAAAAAAATCTGGGGTTTCACCAGCATAAGACTTTTGGGTAATTATGGTGTGTATATCATTCTTCTCATGCATTATTACTGACAGAAAAACATTGATTAGTGTAGGAATGGGGATTCAGGCCCTGAGCTGTAATGATGTGCTCCTTGGAAGAGCTCAAAACATGTCAAAATGCCTACAAACTGTTATTACATTTCAATGGTGTTGTTGGAGAATGCAGAAAATGCTATTTAAAAATATAGCTGTGAGAAGCAATGAACAGGGTTCACAGGATGACATAAAGGACACAAGATCAGTTGGATATCAAAGCAAGCGCTCTATCATGTAGGAACTATCTTCTTTATGTGCAATCATGAGTCTAAATACAACATCTGGAGTGAATATGATGTATGGTTCATGAGGAGAAGATGATTTTGACCATTAGCGTTAAATATGCAAAGAATGAGTGCTTTATAGTTTCCTTGTTTTTTTAGGTATCAATACCATATTCAGTGTGGTTCATTTTAGGGATGTCCATGATAGCGCTGATATGTTTTAAGTTGATAGGCAACTGTGGAGTGGATTTAAAGTGGTTTTAATGTAAAATCTGATATTTGCAAATAACTCAGCATTATTTTAACCATCCCATAGCTTTTCTCAAACCAAGTTAAAACATCTACCATGGGCCTACATTTGATCTTATAATTCATGATAATAAGTATTTTAGCATATTATTGAAGTATAGTGTGCCCATTTTTGAATGCATCAACGTTATTTTCTTAAAGTCTTTTGGAACTATTGTGATGAATCGAAAGACCAAATTCGGAGGGAATCTGACTTTGTCCATGAGAAGATGTTTTTGATTACTTTATGCCCTCTGGAAGCAACATCAGCACAATATCTATTCGTCGGGAGCTTCATGAAATGGGTTTCCTTGGCCGAGCAGCCGCACACGAGCCTAAGATCACCATGCGCAATGCCAAGCGTTGGCTGGAGTGGTGTTAGCTTGGTGTGGAAGAACTTGACTGGCCTGCACAGAGCGCTGACCTCAACCCCATTGAACACCTTTGGGATGAATTGGAACGCCGACTGCGAGCCAGGCATAATCACTCAAAGTCAGTGCCCGACCTCACTAATGCTCTTGTGGCTGAATGGAATCAAGTCCCCCCAGCAATGTTCAAACATCTAGTGGAAAGCCTTCCCAGAGGAGTAGAGGCTGTTATAGCAGCAAAGGGGGGACCAACTCCATATTAATGCCCATGATTTTGGAATTAGATTTTCGACAAGCAGGTGTCCACATCCTTTTGTGTTTGATGACCCTAAAACGTTTCAAGTTGATAGCCCGTTATGAAGTGGATTTACAAAGGATTTAAATGAACATGTACAATCTTATTTATTAATAATTCAGTCATCTTAACCAATCTCTTAGCTTTTCTCAAACAAAGTTAAAATATGTACCATGGGCCTACATATATCAGGTATGAAGGTAAGACCCAGAAGTAGACAACGTCGAGTAAACAAATGGTTTAATAATCCGACAGGGGCAGGCAATAGACAGGTCAAGGCATGCAGGGGTCAGTAAACCAGAGGTGGGGCAACGGTACTGAACGGCAGGCAGGCTCAGGGTCAGGCAGGTGGGCTCAAGAGTTAGGACAGGCAAGGGTCAAAACTAGGAGGGCGAGAAAAAGAGACACTGGGAAAAGCAGGAGCTGGTTGACTTGACAAACAAGGTGAACTGGCAACAGACAAACATAGAACACAGGTAGAAATACACAGGGGATAATGGGGGAAGATGAGCAACACCTGGAGGGGGTGGAGACAATCACAAAGACGGGTGAAACAGATCAGGGTGTGACAACATACAACATTTGTTCAGAAGTTTTTCAACATTTTTCAAAAATGTCCACGATGGAGGAACATATATCTTATGGGTCCTTGAGGCAAATTTGTTCAGCATGTAGAAAGACAACCACATAAAACGTTTCAAATCATTAAGTCAAATGGAGAGGTGGATATGAGGGTTTAAGTGAGACTGCTTATAACAAGCCACCTATAGGCCAATCAGTGCCATTATTTTTGACCAAGTTACTCATGGTCTCTATACTTGACCAATCTATGCTTGAGTTACTTGACCAAATCTAAAAATAACAATAGGTTTCACCCCAATGAGTCGGATAGACACTAATCTGTCATTAGGTGGATGTGATATAATGAAAATATATTACTTAGTACAAGATGAAAATCTAGGAAAATGGGTCTGATGTGTGACAGATTAGTGTTATGATACCCTTCTATGTCTGACATTTTCTAAAAAAGAGATCACGTACCAAAATGTTACAGAAACAAATTGGCCTCACATGTCCTCAACTGGCAGCTTCATTAAATAGTACCTGCAGAACACCAGTCTCAACGTCAACAGTGAAGATGTGACTCCGGGATGTTGGCCTTGAGCAACACAGCATCCCGGAGTCACCTCTTCACTGTTGATGTTGAGACCTCTGTTTTGCGGGTACTATTTAATGAAGCTGCCAGTTGAGGACTTGTGAGGTGTCTGTTTCTCAAACTAGACACTCTAATGTACTTCTCCTCTTGCTCAGTTGTGCACCGGGGCCTCCCACTCCTCTTTCTATTCTGGTTAGAGCCAGTTAGTGCTGTTCTGTGAAGGGAGTATTACACAGTGTTGTACAATATCTTCAGTTCCTTGGCAATGGAATAGCCTTAATTTCTCATAAAAAGAATAGACTGATGAGTTTCAGAAGAAAGTTCTTTGTTTCTCGACATTTTGAGCCTGTAATCAAACCTACAAATGCTGATGCTCCAGATACTCAACTTGTCTAAAGAAGGCCAGTTTTATTGCTTCTTTAATCAGGACAACAGTTTTCAGCTGTGCTAACATAATTGCAAAAAGGTTTTCTAATGATCAGGGGCGGCAGGGTAGCCTAGTGTTAGAGTGTTGGACTAGTAAACGAAAGGTTGCAAGTTCAAATCCCCGAGCTGACAAAGCTGTCGTTCTGCCCCTGAACAAGGCAGTTAACCCACTGTTCCTTGAAAATAAGAATTTGTTCTTAACTGACTTGCCTGGTTAAATAAAGGTAAAATAAAAAAAATAAAACTTGGATTTGCTAACACAACATGCCATTGGAACACAGGAGTGATGGTTTCTGATAATGGGGCTCTGTACACCTATGAATATATTCCATAAAAAATCTGCTACAATAGTTATTTATAACATTAACAATGTCTACACTGTATTTATGATAAATTTGATGTTGTTTTAATGGACAAACAAATGTGCTTTTCTTTAAAAAACAAGGACATTTCTGTGACCCCAAACTTTTGAACGGTAGTGTATGTACACAAAAAAGAGCAAGAGGCTATGATCACTCCAAGAGAGAAAGCACCTCTGTCTCCATGGCAACTGGCACTAGCAGCAATGTGGGAATCTCCCGTCCCTTGAAAAGGGAACAGTCAAAAGAAGCAGGTTACCCATTCCCATTAAGCATGCTGGTATTAGAATGGTTTTTGTGTTCCTCACACAAAGGCCTCTAGATCTTTACCTTGCTCTATGCTCCAGTGGTCTTAAGACCAGAGCTCTACATTACAGCCTTTTTCTAGTCTACCAGCCCAAACATGAATATGGACACCAGATCACCTTAAGACCACATCTTTCTCATAATCCCCTTTTCATTAAACTGAACGAGGTCACTAAGCAACAGGGAGCACATGCGAGCAGGGCAGATGGAGTAAGATGTGTTTTAATCAGTGGGGGCTGCTGAGGGGTGGAGGGGGGTGAGGGGTGGACGGCTCATAATAATGGCTGGAATGGAGTGGTGTCAACCATATGGAAACCACATCTTTGATGTGTATGATACCATTTCATTGACTCCATTCCAGCCGTTATTATGAGCTGTCCTCCCCTCAGCATCCTCCACTGATTTTAATGATCTGCGAAAGAAGCTCTGGCTGCCACGGTGACAAATGTAAAGGCTGTTAAATTGTGTTATTGTGAAGGGTGTCAAATTCAGTGTGTCAAATTGAGATTAGAATTATCCAGGGGAGGCTAGTGTTAACCTTTGGAGCTCTCCCTAATTTGACTATGGATTTTCTGTATCTATTAAGCCTTTACTTTTCAGTTGGATGTTTGTAGCCTACATCAAAAGGTCAAAACACCAGTGGATGGAAAGCTTTTGACTAATCTAAATCCTACTGCTAATGATCTGACTAATCATTTAATGCAGTTGAGAAATATTTTGCACACCAATGTATGTTGTATATTGTATATTTCTTTTCGGGGCGGCAGGGTAGGCTAGTGGTTAGAGCGTTGGACTAGTAACCGGAAAGTTGCAAGTTCAAACCCCCGAGCTGATAAGGTACTGCCCCTGAACAGGCAGTTAACCCACTGTTCATTGAAAATAAGAATTTGTTCTTAACTGACTTGCCTAGTTAAATAAAGGTAAAATGAAATAATTAAATAAATAAATGTAGAACGCTTACAGGTGTTGGGAAAGTTACTGAACATCATGGGTTATTATGGGTCTAACTTGAAACGCAAACCAATCAATAAAATATCGAGAAGCCCCTGACTGCAGTTCCGTGGCGGACTCAATGTGGGCGGAGTCAAATGCGTTTAACCCGAACCCTTCCCGTCTCGTTCAAGGTCAACCAAGTTGAGGTTCAATTCGAAGGTATCAACGTCAACGAACACAAATCTTAATCGAACCTAGCCTACATGGATAAAAATATAAACCATGGAAGTGAGGCGGTCATTATGCATAATGTGTAATATTCATGTTATACTAGTGCAGTGGTATTTTTTTATATAACCAACTACCGGACCGATGTTAGCATAGTGTTACTTAGCACCCACATGAGCTCGCAAATTGCTTACAAGGAATCTTATTTGGACAAATTTGCCTTCATGAGCAGTAAGCCTAGGTTTACATGTACAGTTATGTAATCGATTTGATCGTGGATTTTCTGTGTTTCTTCAATGTATGCCTTGTTGTGTTTTACTGGCTCTAAATGTGCATCGTTGATGCCGACGGCCATTCCCTAAGTTACACATAGCGAGTCTACACAGCCTACACATAGTATATACAATAATGAAATTAAATGCCTATTGCTTGTTTTATGCCTTTCTAATTATCATGCGTTTTATATCTATGCTTATTTTCTTTTATGTTTTTTTTTTAATCATTTTTTATTTCACCTTTATTTAACCAGGTAGGCTAGTTGAGAACAAGTTCTCATTTGCAACTGCGACCTGGCCAAGATAAAGCATAGCAGTGTGAACAGACAACACAGAGTTACACATGGAGTAAACAATTAACAAGTCAATAACACAGTAGAAAAAAAGAGAGTCTATATACATTGTGTGCAAAAGGCATGAGGAGGTAGGCGAATAATTACAATTTTGCAGATTAACACTGGAGTGATAAATGATCAGATGGTCACGTACAGGTAGAGATATTGGTGATTGGTGTGCAAAAGAGCAGAAAAGTAAATAAATATAAACAGTATGGGGATGAGGTAGGTCAAATTGGGTGGGCTATTTACCGATAGACTATGTACAGCTGCAGCGATCGTTTAGCTGCTCAGATAGCAGATGTTTGAAGTTGGTGAGGGAGATAAAAGTCTCCAACTTCAGCGATTTTTGCAATTCGTTCCAGTCACAGGCAGCAGAGAAGAGAAGATGTATAGAGACACATTAGCACACATTAGTGTGCTATTGGAGGGCGAGAGTCCCAAAATGTAAAAATGCTGCAGCAGTCAACTTCATTACTGCCCCTTCTGCACATATAAGGCTATGGTCAACAACCACATCAAAGGTCATGCTTCAGTGAGGCACAGAGGTAATATTTCTTTCTTTGTTTATTGAATATATTTGCCGTTCACGTTTTTTGATTTGCCCTATTTTGTCAGTTACATCAGTGTATTTAGTTTAATTTTATAACTTGTTACTTTACTGTTATTCCTTTCTTTCAGAGTTCACAATCATAAGGTGTGGCTTCAGTTGTAGAAATGTGACACACTCTCATTGTTATTGCACGGCATCAATAATTAACAGAGCACAGTTTCTGAAGCACCTGACATACCATCAGCATCCAGTGGCCCCTCAAGAGCACCTAGAGGTCCTTAAACAGTCCCCAGAGGCCCCTCAAGAGAACCCAGAGGCCCTTAGTCCCCAGAGGCTACTCAAGAGCACCCAGATGTCCCTCAAGAGCACCCAGAGGCCCTTAAAGAGCAACCAGTAGCATCCACTGCATTCCATATACCTCAGATACGGCTCCCTAAATCACCTGGTCCCAACATACATGGCAACTCAAGAAAAGTCATTGTAACTTGTCCACACTGCAAACTGAAGTTAAATAAGAAAAACTTCAAAACACATTGACGAAGAAAGTATACACATTGCTTTGAAATGGTGTCCAAGGAAATATTTTTGGCATGTGAGCGCATTAATGTGAGGAATGGTGTGTTTGGAGTCGAAAATACATTTCCTGGTCCAGCACCACCCATACATGTTGTGAAAAATACTTGGGGACCCACACAGAAATTGAGGTGTGAGGTTGACCAATGTCGTCCCAATGCTGACTTTGCTTTAAGGTGTAGGATGCTGCCTTTTGAATGTCAGCATATACATTCCTTATTGTACTGCCCACGTACAGGCAACACAACAGTCGACAATGGTCGAGAATAAATGGTTTAGTGAGGAGCGCAAGGCGTCAACGTGAGGCGGATACTGAGGGTGTGCCCCTGTCTGTCCAGCTGACTGTTGGTGGACCATCGACAAAAATTCACATTTTGGTGTACGAGCCGAAACTGTCTTATTATAGTAGGCTTGGAAGGGTTGTGACAGCTTATGATAGTAAGCAGAACAGCTGGCATTGTCCTTGTTCAAAAGCAAGGCATTCTCGCATATACAAAGCAATTGATAAATGGCACCTCTTTGTAACAAAAAGGCAACTGTTTAGGAGGGTGAAAACCACAGAAGAGAGAAACTTTCCACCACAGCACACCACAGAAGTGAAGCGAAAGAGGAGAATTATCCACCAAGTGATAAAGGTGTAGCACGGATGGTGAACTACCTCATGACAAATAAAAAACTACCTGCTGAACTCCCCCAGGCTGTCAATCAACAGTCAAGAGATGGAAAGATATCGAGTGGCTTTCCGAAGCACCTGATCCCAAAAGAGGCCAGATGCAAGGAGTGTGATTACGTACTCAGTGACCCTCTACTGATCACTGCAAAAGGGAGGATTCTGACGACCACAGGTGTAGTTGAAGGTCAGTAATATCCTAGTTCTTTCATTGATTATAACTTCTAACATCCTTATGATAAAACAGTACATGATTCCCACATAAAATGAAAAATAGAAGAAAAAATTATATTAGTCTCAAAAGGCATGCATAGAATATTTAACACCTTTGGTTGAATTTTCTTTTTAGGCATATCAACCTACAGAAGGTCATGCCTGAACTGTGGCGTGATCTACAGGTACCAGGAGTTGGAGGATGGTGTCCACAACTTTGATGACCACATAATCCTGTCTCTGCACTTGTGCCTGATGATAAGGAATGCATTACAGGTGAGAACATATCATTCTGAAAATATGTTGTGCTTACTGAAATACTTAGGCTACTATAAAGTTGAAAATTAGAGCTCTCAGTTTTCCTTCTTAATAGCCTACTCACGCTCTCATGCCAAATACTACCAAACAGATCATTTGAATTACTTATTGAGTAGTTATAGATATCACTGAAAACCCCTTTAGTAATAGTGGCTTTTGTTTGCATGGTGGTATTGTGAAAGTGGGGTGTAATTTGTCTTGATCGCACAATGAGGCACTATTAATATTTATTCTTCCTTTTTCTTCAAGGAAGCAGATGTTCTTCTAAGGGACACCCTAGAGGCAGCAAGGTGGTGCGAGCGCCAAACATTTAAAGGCACTGTTTCCCTCCCTAGTGTAATTGGGATGGACGGGGAAGACCGCATTACAACCCTTAAAGAACTACGGTGTAGAGAGGATGAAGAGGAAAATATTCTCCTCAAGGAACCATTCATGTTCCCGTTCCAGTTACAGAGAGATTATGAGAAGTTCTGTGTGGAGGCAGTTGACAAAAAGAAAATGACTGTCTTTACCTCTTGAAGAGCAGGACTGAAGCCATTTTTGAGTGGTCAAACCTTGTTTTTGTCTGCTGTGTTAATTGTTTCAGTTGTTAATTGTGTTATGTTGTTTAGTAAAGATGACGTTGAAGTCACCTGAGTCTCTGATCTCTGTACTGGAGCTGGTATAACTTCATGTACAAAGCACATTCAGCTTGTCAGTATGTCTATATGGTATAGTCTGTCTCCATTCTCATGAGGAAAGCAAATAGCATTATAAATCAGGATAGGTAGTAACTGTATATATATGCTCAATTAAATAATATAATTACAAAGTTATAACATTTATCAACACAATTTTAACAGTACATGACATACGTAACAATTCTGTTGTTCACTGGAACAATATCAGTAGCTTGTCTCAAATATAGCATGAAGCAAAAAGTGTTACAACACATGTGCTGGTACCACTTTATATAATATTTCTTACGATCTTCAAAAATGAAATACGTTTGTATTCAACGTGTGTTTTGCACAAACGTGTGTGTTTGTTTCCAGTGTGTGACTGTCAAACCTTAGATGGACAAAAAAACACCAGTGGGCGGGGTCAAATGTGAGTGGAGTCAAATGTTTGACTCCGCCCACATTGAGCCCCGCCCCGAACTGCAAACTGCAGTCAGGGGTACTTGAAAATATCACCTAAATAAAGCATGATTTGTCCAAAGGGTCATGTTGTTAAAATCAATACAATTTTGTAAGTTAGCACAGTCTCAGAAATATGTCCCTCACACACACGTATGTAAAATTTAAATCAATAATCAAATTAAGATCACCTCTTGCTTCATCGGTTGAGCAATCAATCAGTTTGAGTGAAGATCAATTGGTCAATCTAGCGCCCTTTGAACATGATTGCCTCCAAATAATTTACAGTCTATAGTGAACGTGTCCATTCGTTAAACAGGGAAACCATTCTTTGAGGTTTCCAAGACCTCTTTAGTCTCTGTCTTTTCATGATGTTGTTCCGAACATGGGTTCCCAGTATCAGAGCTGTCCAAGGGATTATTGTTTATGTTTTGTATTCATTTTCCAAAATGTTTTTATGACCAAAATCTCTTTCGAGGATAGAGAAGGGTGTAGTATCCTGCTATTATACACTGAGTGTGCAAAACATTAAAACACCTGCTCTTTCCATGGCATAGACTGACCAGGTGAATCCAGCTGAAAGCTATGATCCCTTATTGATGTCACCTGATAAATCCACTTCAACCAGTGTAGATGAAGGGGAGGAGACAGGTTAAAGAATGATTTTTAAGCCTTGAGACAATTGAGACATGGATTGTGTGTATGTGAGCCATTCAGAGGGTGAATGGGGAAGACAAAATATTAAAATGCCTTTGAACAGGTAATGGAGGTAGGTGCCAGGTGCACCGTTTTTTGTCAAGAACTGCAACACTGCTGGGTTTTTTGGTTTCCCGTTTTTCAAGAATGGTCTGTCACCCAGCCAACTTGACACAACTGTGGAAAGTATTGGAGTCAACATGGACCAGCATCCCTGTGGAACGCTTTCAACACCTTATAGAGTCCATGCCCTGACGAATTGAGGCTGTTCTCATTATGAAGGTGTTCTTAATGTTTTGTACACTCAGTGTATCTACTCATAATTACATAAGACTAAAGGGGAATGGCAGTTTACTGGAAAACCATAAGTGTTGAATAGATCATTTGTTTCCGGTACGCCTGACAATCACTAACGCAATTCACCATGCTGAGGGAAGAGAGGGGAGGCTTGAGTGAGCCCCCCCCCCCTCACGCTTAACTAAAGAACATCAATATGAGATGTTCCAGGAACCGCTGCACACAGCAAGAGAGGGAGAGAGAGAGCTGTCCATTTCATTTCATACCCATTAGCCACTGTAATGAGTCATGTAAAAGGCAGCAACAGCATCTAATGTATGACTTATTTATGAAGCCAATCCTGATATCAAGCAGCACAGCACCCTTACCCCATCAGATTATTCACAATCACATCGATCCTATCGCTGCCACCTTCCCTGCCACAGGTCTGCACCCCGGCATTAATAACCACTTAATGGTACAAATCTGTGTGTGTGTGTGTGTGTGTGTGTGTGTGTGTGTGTGTGTGTGTGTGTGTGTGTGTGTGTGTGTGTGTGTGTGTGTGTGTGTGTGTGTGTGCGTGCGTGCGTGCGTGCGTGCGTGCGTGCGTGCGTGCGTGCGTGCGTGCGTGCGTGCGTGTGTGTGTGTGTGTTTTACAGTTGAGCCCTAAGAAGGTGAAGCTCCATGGACTTTTAAGATAAAATGTAATAAAATATATTTTCAGTGATTTCTCTTTGATGACCAGCTCACCTTCTCTGAGAAAAGCATGTTTGTAAACATGACATCTGACCATATCTATTGTGATATTGGTGTATGTTTTTGTTGTAAGAAAGAATTACTGCAATTTCAACAGCTCTAAAATTGAAGATCACTAACATTATAAATGCACACCACTCAACAGAATTGTGAGTAAAATATAGTTTGTGTTGTGTTACAGTGTGAACAGTGGTAGGAACATCATCTGATCTCCAATCAGTATTCCCAAGGTTTAGGGTGCTTATGTTCCCACATCTTGTTCACCTCGGGCTTTGTTTGTTTTTCATGTAGTGGACACAATATAAAACAATGCAGGGGGTGAGATTGTAATTGCCCAGCCTAGGCACATGAATATGGTACACAGAGGAACATAAGAGTGGCGGTCCTCATGGTAGAACAGACCCATATCTAGCTAGCCTCGCTCTCTTTCTCTCTCAAGGAGAAAGGGACCAGTCTGTATGTATCTGTAGAATCAATATACACTGAAGAAAATAGAAATGCACCATGTAAAGTGTTGGTTCCATGTTTCATGAGCTGAAATAAAAGATCCCCAAACTGTTCCATACTCAGAAAAAGCTTATTTCTCTCAAATTGTGTGTACAAATTTATTTACCTCTGTGTTAGTGAGCATTTCTCCTTTGCCAAGATAATCCATCCACCTGATAGGTGTGGCATATCAAGAAGTTGATTAAACAGAATGATAATTACACAGCTGGACCTTGTGCTGGGGACAATAAAAGGCCACCCTAAAAATGTTATGTGCAGTTTTTTCACACAACACAATGCCACAGATGTCTCAAGTTTTGAGTGAGCATGCATTTGGCATGCTGACTGCTGGAATGTCCACCAGAGTTGTTGCCAGAGAATGTAATATTAATTTCTCTACCATAAGCCGCATCAAATATCGTTTTAGAGAACTTGGTAATGCCTCCAACCACATCCGGGTTCTTCACCTGTGGGTTTGTCTGAGACCAGACACCTCGGTCAGCTGATGAAACTGAGGAGTATTTATGTCTGTAATAAAGCCCTTTTGTGGGTAAAAACTCATTCTGATTGGCTGGGCCTGGCTCCCAAGTTGGTGACCCTGGCTCCTAAGTGGGTGGGCCTATGCTCTCCCAGGCCCACCCATGGTTGTGGATCTACCCAGTCATGTGAAATCCATAGATTAGGGCCTAATTTATTTATTTCAATTGACTGATTTCCTTACATGAACTGTAACTCTGTAAAATCATTGAAATTGTTGCATGTTGCGTTTATATTTTTGTTCAGTATAGATGTTGTTTAGAGGAAGTATGGAGAGAAAAATATCATAATAAATTGTATCTGTTCTAGTTTACTGCCACCTCACACACACATGCATATGCACACACACACACACACACACACACACACACACACACACACACACACACACACACACACACACACACACACACACACACACACACACACACACACATACGTATACATACACACTCTTGTTTAATCTGATCCTATCACCTGACCTCTATTCTAGCTGAAACCCCATTTTTGTCAAGCAGGCTATTTAGGCTGAAAGGCTATGTTGCCTTTTAAATAGGAAGTATACATTTCATGTGATGCATTATGAGAGATCTTTAGTTGAGCCATAGACTATAATTCATGAATTTAGCGATGGGTGCACCATATAAATAGAATGAATTAGACTACTGATTGTAATTGCCACTAATCAAGTCTCATGGTCAATAAAATAATTACAAAAGCTATATTGATGTTCATTCGAAATGTCCTACCTAGAGACGCCACCTTAGAATTTAGACCTGGGATGGGTAACTTTGATGAGGGTGGGGGCCATAAAAAAAATCTGAACTCATCATGAGGGGTAGCAGTGGCTTGCAGGTCTGCGTACCCACATCCGTACATACCCTAGCCCAAAGAGAAACTTGCGAGTAAAACATTTTAGCGGCCCACCTCTTGACAGTGGAGAGAACTTTTTTGTTTGTTTTAAAGTTCATTTCATGCAATTCTACACATTTTGACATGGGTCGGAGAAAAGATTTAGTAATTTTATAACTGAGAGAAGATTTTGTAGTTTATAACTAATTTCAAATAATTACTCATGTTGCCATGGGGCGGAGACAAACATTTTGGGGCTACAAAAAGGGCCCATTCCTGATTTAGACAAAAGTATGTCTTTAAACCAGTCTGGGGGGGCGTCGACAAAACGGAACAGTCCACTTTCTCAAAAAGGGGCATTCCAAAAAACAAATCAACTGATTAGACAAAAAAGGTATATTCTTGTGAAGGCTTAAATGATTTTACATGTAGACTACATTTTTATTTCAGTCATGACATGATAAAGAAGGAAAACATTTTTAACCAACAAGTGTCCACCCCTATGAGGCCGTTCTATTTTTAGTATCAGCTGTTGCAATATAAAGATTTGCTACATAGCGGATTGCATCGCGGTTATGTGAGGCGCATTCCGGTCACGAAGGTAAAATGATGGCAATGATTTGAGGTAACGGACAGAGAGAGGGATGAGGAATATTTGTGCGTGAAGTGGTTGCTGGAGCGTTCTTTCACGGCAACGGATATCATATAATATTGGTAAGTTATTGCTGAAATTGTCGTCGTTCGTTTTAGGCTGCCACTACATCGCAGCTACTTAAACATTCTTGGTAAATCTTATCAAGTTTTGTACCATGCTTTGGTAAATATTTATCTAATTTGACTTGGGTTTTTGCAATTTAACTGTGGACTTAAATTCTTACAACATTGTAACATTGAGGGGCCTCTGATTCAAGAAATGGACGCCAATATTCCATTTGCGGAAATTGCTTGATGCAGCAAACTTCTCTAAAAGATTTGACATTCAAGAAGCAACAAAAATCCTTTATCCAAGGGCGGTAACTCCACAGCAGTTCCTATACATCACTGATTTAGTTAAAAACACGAGAATAATCTTGTCAAATTTTGTCAGGGAGGAAGTAAACCGTAGCCTAGTAGTGTTTAATCTACGTTCCATTAGAATTATCATAATTTGCAGGGAATGAAATGAAACATCACAAGAACAAACTCTATTGATACATTTAGCTACTTTGTTACAATGTTTATACTTCACACTATCCTTTTCAACTAGGCATGTATGAATAGATGCATTATAATCATTACGGAATTTCTATTGAAGGATTCTTCAGGCTCCACATCATAGGATGATGAGGTCACCCACCATTATGCAGCCTTCAATATATTCGTCCCTTTTAGAATCCAATTGAGTGGAAGGAGGACTCATACTCTCGTCTCTAA
Organism: Oncorhynchus kisutch; assembly: GCF_002021735.2. Lineage (NCBI taxonomy): Eukaryota > Metazoa > Chordata > Actinopteri > Salmoniformes > Salmonidae > Oncorhynchus > Oncorhynchus kisutch. The sequence goes on along the minus strand of NC_034175.2, from coordinate 48,331,764 downwards.
CATGTAGGCTCAATATTTCCAAGCAGTCCCATTACAAGTCAGAATGTTGAATAAACCTAATTTGGACTTACTTTACCTGTTGTGTTCTGATTTGTATTTTTTTCCTTATGTCAGAGGTGATCTGAGACTAAATATCCACAGAGAAGTGTTAGTAGCCTGATTTTCAATTTGCTGGTCAGTATATGGTTCTGTTTGTTTGCAAATTAGGGTTAAGTGTCTTGCTCAAGGGTAAGACACTTAACCTTATTTGTCACCTTGACAGCTGGTGTATTCGAACGAGTGACCTTTTGGTTACTGGCCCAACGCTCTAACTGTTACCTTCTACTATTGTTTACATATTGTGCATCACGTGCAATGCATCAGGATATTGAAAATGCAAACCGGAAACACAAGCTGACAGAGCCATATACAGACTGGTGCCCCAAGAAGTCAGGTTAATATGACTTTCCTGTGGACATTTTAGCTCCTGTTCTTACCGTCAAAAGGACCAAAAGTTTATTTAACATTCTGGCATGTAGACTTGTATCTTTTTTTAGGGTGACTTCTTTCAGACTGAATAGCCATGGTGTAACCACGGTAACAGTCTGATGTATAAGGCAACCTTCAATAATAGCGACACATATTCATCTGACTATTAATAGCCTAGTGAAATCACCAGATAATTCTGCAACAAGAGTGGCATGATGGTGAAGCTTTTTCACTTGTTATTCAATCAAAGAAGTTCAAATGCCACTGAAGGTATTGCATTTTTAATTTAAACTTGATCAAAGCAGCTTGAACTCTTGTTTTGTTTTAGAGAAGCAAGTTTATTGAGCCGTGTCAACCAAAGAACTCTCACAAGGTGTTACTGTATGAAATACAACATAAAGTTGACTGACCGCAGCCTGGTGAGGTAGGCCAACGTTGATTCACTGAAGAGGCATCTTATCTCAAGCCACAACCTACTCTTTACCAAGTTATGTACAGTCAGTCTTTTAGTAGCAAAATATGTTATCCATGATTTCTGATCAGATTAAATGATGAGTTGACACACGTGGTCTAGAGTACCGAGCACAAAGCTGTCCAGTTCAGAGTACAGAGATGTCCATTATGTGATTGTGTACACTTGCAGTTGATGTGAAAGAAGCAGGGTAGTTGCCCAGAGGTGGTATGACTAGAGTGTGATGCTCCACACTGCCACGGAGTCATCACAGATGAAGCCCCATAATCTAGTGATCTCATTTGTATGCAGAATCTTGAGACCTCATGTACAGTCAACAGGACTTTAGTTTAGCACCCTGGCCATTTAGTAGTAGGGGTGACGATGACACGCCCTTTACTGGACATCTAGGTAAGTTTTCCTGTCTATAGGGCATTAGTCAGCACTCCCTTGGTCATTGTTCAGCCGTCAGCACCTAAGTGAGAATCCTAGATGAGCGAGACAGATCTGAGCTGGACTTGAGTGGTAAGAAATGGTATGTATTGGGTGATCAGCGGTACTTCAAATAAAATGTTATTTGACATGCACCGAGCACAACAGTTGTAGACCTTACTGTGAAATGCTTACTTACAAGCCCCTAACCAACAATGCAGTTCAATAAATGGTTAAGAAAATATTGACTAAATAAACATAAGTAAAAAAATATATACAGTACCAGTCAAGTTTGGACACACTTATTCAAGTTTGTTATTATATATTTACTATTTTCTACATTGTAGAATAATAGTGAAGACATCAAAACTATTAAAGAACACATGGAATCATGTAGGAAACAAAGTGTAAAACAAATGTAGCCACCTTTTGCAATGATGACAGCTTTGCACAAGCTTGGCCTTCTCTCAACCAGCTTCACCTGGAACTCTTCACCTGGAAGGCTTTTTCAACAGTCTTGAAGGAGTTCCCATATGCTGAGCACTTGTTGGCTGCATTTCCTTCACTCTGCGGTCCAACTCATTCCAAACCATCTCAATCTGGTTGGGTGATTGTGGAGGCCATTCATCTGATGCAGCACTCCATCACTCTCCTTCTTGGTCAAATAGCCCTTACACAGCCTGGAGGTGTGTTGGATCATTGTCCTGTTGAAAAAACAAATTATAGTCCCATTAAGCGCAAACCAGATGGGATGGCATACCGCTGCAGAATGCTGTGGTAGCCATGCTGGTTAAGTGTGCCTTGAATTCTAAATAAAGCACCCACCATCACACCACCTCCTCCATGCTTCCCAGTAGGAACCACACATGTGGAGATCATCCCTTCACCTATTCTGCGTCTCACCAAAATTCTAACATTTGGATTCGTCTGACCAAAGGACAGATTTCCACCGGTTTAATGTCTCGCTCGTGTTTCTTGGCCCAAGCAAGTCTATTCTTCTTATTGGTGTACTTTAGTAGTGGTTTCTTTATAGCAATTTGACCATGAAGGTCTGACTCACACAGTCTCCTCTGAACAGTTGCTGTTGAGATGTGTCTTACTTGAACTCTATGAATCATTTATTTGGGCTGCAATTTCTGAGGCTGGTAACTCTGAGGCTGAACTTTTACCAAATAGGGTTATCTTCTGTATACCAACCCTACCTTGTCACAACACAACTGATTGGCCCACATGCATTTTGAGATAATAAACAGTGAGTAGCAGCAGTGTTAAAAACAAAGTGTGAGGGGGTGTCAATGCAATCGTGTGGGTGGCCGTTTGATTAATTGTTCAGCGGTCTTATGGCTTAGGTGTAAAAGCTGTTAAGGAGCCTTTTGGACCTAGACTTGGCGCTCCACTTGCCGTGCGGAAGCAGAGAGAAAGGCCCAGTCACCCAAGTCATAGACCAAAACTATTTTTGGGGGGCCTTCATCTGACTGGTGAAGTGGTACAGTATGTTTTGGGGCGTGCAGGCTGTTCCCCCTAGCTAGCTGTTCCCTCGTGAGGGAGGCAGGGAGCTCCTACAGTATATCCTTCTCCAGGGTTCTGACTGGGCCGCTTGAGGAAGGAAATGTCTTTCCTTCCCTCTATTGTGTTGAGCAGGAAGGTGGCAGTGCTGCCGTCACCAGCTGACAGCTGTTTCCTGCGGCCCACTGCCATGTTCTCTACCCACTGCCTGGGCTGAGCCAAGGCTGTGTTCTCTGAATGCATGCACAGCCTGTCCTCTACCCTTAGCCTGTCCTCCTATGCAGCTTGAGGTCAGGCATGTTCAAAGACAATCAAGCATATTCCCTCACGCTATCCTGCTGTTGGAGAAAGTTCTAACACTTTTAATGGTTGGGGATGACCACCACCACAGTCTGTGCTGTTTTTCAAGCTAGTTGTCCTCAGTTTGCTTTTCCTTGTTTATCAACCACTCTCTTAGTGGCTTGACGTGCCTTGTGAAAGCTGTTGCCTTTTGCCAATACAGCATTGGGTTCATGAAAGAATTTGCTGTAATGTGTCCATGTTTTTGAAGGACCAGGTTCTTACTAAATCGCAGTAGAAAAACAGCCATTTTAAATCAAGTGTGCGATGGGAAAATGTTGTCAGGCAACAGAATATGAAACCAATCTGTTCAGTGAATCAATCTGGAGTAGTTTTTGTGGAAGCTGGTGAAATTGCACCATCACAGTTCCTTTAGAGGCCATTCTTTCAGAAGTCAGTCTTTTTTTTGTTTTGTTTTTTCCCGAAAGCCATAATTACAAAGCACAGTAATCAATATGTCTAGACCGTATTTCCCCTGCTCATAATGGTGCTGGGAGTGTGGTTGGTGCCCCATGCTATTCTGGCCGTCTCATAAGGAGAAAACGGAATTGCTTACATAATGGGAGGGAGAGCCTCGCCGTTACACCACTGAGTGGCTGGCTATGCAAGGCACTTCCTCATACAGACAGCCAATCAGTGACCAGGGGGTTTTCTCCAGCTCAGTCATATACAGTAAACTCATTTATATCTAAAAGGCTCTGCTGCTCCAGGTGTTTGGTTTATTACAGTATTATTACACACGTTATATACATCTATTTCCTATTCTTTACTACAGCACTTTCGGCAAGCCTTCTAGCTGAGATTGACTGATGTGTCGATAGCTAGCTGATCTCTCTCTCTGAGGGACTGGTGTGTGATGCATGGTTCTGTGTACTCTGGTCTCCCTGGCTATGAATTAGCAGCAGCAGTCTCATACTCCTCATCTCTCTCTCCCTCCCTCTCCTGCTGTGTTCCAGGTATAGCCAGCCGCCTGTCGCCATGGCAACCAGCAGCGCGGTGCCTAGCGACAACCTCCTCACGTACAAGCTGGTGGTGGTGGGGGATGGTGGAGTGGGGAAGAGCGCGCTCACCATCCAGTTTTTTCAGAAGATCTTTGTGTCTGACTATGACCCCACCATCGAGGACTCCTACCTGAAACACACAGAGATAGATGGACAGTGGGCCATCCTGGACGGTATGGAGACATTTTCTCACTGTCTCTCTGGGTTAGGAAGGGCTGGTGTCCTTTATCAATTATGTTTAGGATTTTAATGAAACATACTGTTGTGGCACAGTATTCCCATATAGTTTCACAGATTTAGACCTATACAATATGTGCATTTGTTTGCAATTGATAGCTTGTAGCTTTTCCAATCATTCGTATGAAAACAAGCAAGAAGTTGATTCACAGTAGCGTCTTGTAAAACCTGTAACACTGGTACCTGTATGTGTGTAATTGCACAGTGCTGGATACAGCAGGCCAAGAGGAGTTCAGTGCTATGAGGGAGCAGTACATGAGGACGGGGGATGGCTTCCTCATCGTGTTCTCTGTGACAGACAAGGCCAGCTTTGAACATGTGGACCGCTTCCACCAGCTCATCCTCAGGGTCAAAGACAGGTGAGGCCCAGCTCTTGATAATGATGCGTGCCTTATGGGCCAGACACCTACAGGAGACTGCTGCCACTGTAACGAATGCCTCCGACTGAGTTGTCTGCCGCAATCTTTTGTGTGTTCCCTCTAACACTCTCACTGTTCAAGGGTTCATCTACACATGCTTTTCTTTCTTGTATCTCTTATTCACGACAAAGTTAAACAAGTCCTTCCCCATCCAATGTTTTCATTCCACTCAGGTTGTCAGCTGTGTAATGGTGTAACTGTACACATGTTATGTTGAATGAGATGCATCTGCTCTTAAGTCCTTCTCTTTCCTTCTGCTCTCCTTCAGGGAGGCCTTCCCCATGGTGCTGGTGGCCAATAAGGTGGACTTGGTTCACCTCCGCAAAATCACCAGCGACCAGGGGCAGGAAATGGCTGCAAAACACAATGTGAGTACAGTGTCAGCTCAGACAAGGAGTGGGGCAGCTTGATATCTGAATCCTTTGTTTTGAATATGTTGTTGGATGCAGTACAGTGTCCAAATTGATTAATGTACTCTTGATTAAGTCTGAATGGATCATTTTGGCCAGTCTTTCATGGTCAGGAAAAAGTCCGGGCCATAGTTGAACCTGTAGAAGTCCTTTCCCCACTGCTGTTGTCAGTGACTGGGGTTGTTCTATGGGCTGTGTGTTCTGGGCTGCTGTCCCTGGGAGAGAGGTTTTTGGGTGCAGGGCAGGCAGGGATGCTGACTCAGTTAGCTACAGGGTGTGATATAGGCCTCTGGGAAAAGATTGCATGGAGGCTCTGTGGTGGGGGGGGTCACAAATATAGCCAAGCTTGGCATTTACTGTTTTAGAACAGTGTAAGAGTGTATAAAATTGGGTTTGCAGATCTAAGCTTACATTTTGTATTTACTTGCTAAATTTGCATCTCTTGTTATGAGCCGGATAAGCATAATTAGTATTTGTGTATACCTTGTAGCACTAGCAAAGTCGGAGACTATTCAATTTTGTTTCTTGTGTACTATGTCATTTTCCTGAATGTTTGATCAATGTGTATGTTTTTTTTTCTTCACAGATCACGTACATTGAGACAAGTGCCAAGGATCCCCCTATGAATGTGGACAAGGCGTTTCATGAACTAGTCAGGGTTATAAGGTCGGCCAAACTACTAGACATGAAGGCTAGGTTTAAGAATTGTATAGGCTTGATCATTATATTGGATTCAATTCATGCTTGAATAATAGAGAACCACCATTTTGGTTTCCCTTTGCAAATATACTGTATGTGGCATGAATGCCAGCAAAAGTCTGTTAAAGGGTTGGGGGAAAACTATAGCTGTGTCCTGAATGAACAGACATGTAATTTCAGAGGAATCCAGTATGTGTTGATGTTCGGTGTGGTCATATCCTGCTGGAGGGCCCACTCATCTGTTTTTTAGGCATTTAGAGTACCACATAAAGACTTTGAGGCCCTCTAGCCAAGCAGCAAGACTATCTGATTTTAACCCTCACGCTCCCTTCTCTTGTCCTTTCCTTCTCTTGTCTACTCCTTCCTTTACATACCCTCCTTTCCTATACATTTTCTTATTTTTCTACACCCTCTTTCTCCCCCATCCCTTCTCTCTATTTTGCTCGGTCTTTCTCTCTCTTCCTCCTGTGCAGGCAGCAGATCCCAGAGAGGAGCCTGAAGAAGAAGAAGAAGATGAAGTGGCGAGGAGAACGATCTACGGGTTCTCACAAAGTCCACTGTGTCATCTTGTGATGGTGTCGCCGCTGCTAGCAATGATATTAGAGAGAACTGCGGACTGGCAGTAACCAACAACTGGAGGGGGAATTGGGGGAGATAAGGAACTGACTGTTGACTGTTATGGTGTCAAAGAAAATCCCTCACTCCAAGGCATGGCCAAGTGGGGTCTTACAGGGGCATCATTGTCTGCCCGCTTCCCCTGATTGGTCAGAAAAAAGCACTCCCGGAAGAGCTCCTTATGAACTGACTGATTTCCAGACAGTGCAGTGATGATGCTCTCCATGGAAGTGGAGGTGGACATCAAGGTATTCTCCTGGGTGGGGAGATGTGACGTTAGATGTTGTTAGGGACCTATGATCTGAGTGTTTGTGTTGTGGTTGTAAGTTCTCCATGGTGTTAAATTCTGAAATGATAAAGAGGATGATTATGAAGTATATTCTATCTGCACTAGCCACAGGCATAAGAGGATTTGGCTTTGAGGTCCTGAAGAGAAGTGGGAGGATGTGGCTGTTAGTACTTTTTATTTACATTTTTCTGGTGGGGGAATCTGGCTTGAGGGGATCAGTTACTCCAAGCAACAAGATGTTAGATTTCTCTGTCTGATAGGGAGTATTTAATACCTATGAAATGGCTTGTACTGTTAAAGCACTAAACAAAAAAAAACTTTGGGGCTTGTTCATCTGGGGTGTATTCATAACGCCAATTCTGTTGCAAACTCCAAACGGAAAACCTTTGCACGAAAACTAGACTTTCTATTGGACAAATTCAGGTAGGTCCCTCCCTGTTTTGTTTAGTTTGCTTGTTTTGGTTCTTAAATGGTAAATGATTTCCATTGAAAAATGTAATGAATACACCCCTGGTTAGAAATTTGCCCTTGAATGAAGGAAGTACCTTTGCACTTTGAATAGATTTTGACTTTCATATCTGCATGTGTGGAAAAATTGCAAATGATGAAAGGGAAGACATAATAGAAATTGACTCAATGTGGAAAAACTGAGCTTAACATAATTATGTCAATACCATGTAGCTCATTTGCTTGTCTCATGTCGGTTGGACAGAACAGTTTATACCAGTGGAGGCTGCTGAGGGGAGGACAGCTCATAATAATGGCTGGACCGGTGCATATGGAATGGCATCAAACACATGGAAACCATGTATTTAATACTATGCCGTTCCAGCCATTACAACATGCCTGTTCTCCCCAATTAAGATGCCACCAACCTCCTGTGTTTTATGCTCTCAGCCCTGGGTTGTGTTCAGTAGGGCACACTGTAGAAAAACAGTTTGCAATGGAAAACTAAAATTGACATTTCTTATTGAAGTCCAAGTAATCAATCCAAGTTTCAGTATATTTTCATCTGGTACCTACTGAACATAATCCTAGAGTGATCCTGCTGTACTTCACCCAGAGGTACAGTGAAAGTTCTACTTCCCAAGGTATGAAGCAACAGACATGGTGTCTTTGGCAGTATTTTACAAAAAAAAGAGGTCTGAACAAATCAATGATATTGTATCAAGTATGTTTGATACTTTTTTATTATTGATCTGAATTTCTTGTGTTTTTTAAAATAATTAATAATTTATTACTGTACCTGTTACCTCAACATGATGTATTATAACTGGCTGTGTCTGACTGAGCTAGAGGAAGATGAGGCACAAAACAATGGCCACTGCCTTTCTATCTAGCTTCCTTCAGGGTTTCAATAATGAATAAAGAAATACAGTATTGTGAATTCAATGATGCTATCTCTGACTGTGTGTCTGTATGTGTTCTTGGCTTACTTAACCTCGGAACCAAACAATCTTTTACAAGAGATTGTGGTTGCACCCCAAATTTGCCCTGGACGAACGTAGTGCACTGTATAGGGAATTGGGTGCCATTTTGGACTTTATGCACACTGTCTTTACATGTATGTTCTGTGTAGTAATGACCATAACTAATATCAGCCGTCAAATCGTTGACTGTTAGGCACTAAGTGTCCTGCTGTTTGTCTGTTGAAGTAGACTGTTTTATAATGATCTGTAAAATATGTATTATGATGTGCCTAAAGCAGGTAGCCCAGTGGTTAGTGTTGGGCCAGTAACTGAAAGGTCGAATCCCCGAGCTGACATGGTCAAAATTTGTCTTTCTGCCCCTGAGCAAGGCAGTTAACCCACCTTTCCCTGGGTGCTGAAGACATGGATGTCGATTATGGCAGCACCTCTGATTCAGAGGGGTTGGGTTAAATGCGGAAGACACATTTCAGTTGAAGGCATTCAGTTGTACAACTAACTAGGTATCCCCCTTTTCATAATACCAGCCTTCAGAGGAGCTTGTTCAGCAGGAGCCCCTGGTATTAATCATATTGCTGGGTCAGTAGAATGCTGTATTTCAAAATATTGATCTCTCCACCCACCATGGAATAGATACAGCCTCTAGAGCTAAAACGGATCCGATTGGAAAATGAATGTCCTCATCAGACTCCAATGAAAAGCTTGAGTGTCACTTTCTTTTAAACTCTCACTGCAAATATATACCTGACTTTCTGGGTGATAGTGTGTTCTATGTTCATTTGATATGCAAAGGAATTAAAATGTTATTGTACATATGCTGTGCTGCTCATTTTTTGGATGCACCCTAGAGAGTTAGGAACTTCTCACTTGGATAAGATATGCCTGCATCAAGGCTGTATCTTGTACTGTTATTTCAGAGCCTTGGGGTCTGTTCAAGTGATTGCAATGTTATAAAACGTTCAGAATCTTCATATAGAATTATATTGTCTAGAACAGACATATACTCTGTGATATACATTAGGGGATAATGTAAAATATAATGCATATTTTTATTTTATTTTACCTTTATTTAACCAGGTAGGCAAGTTGAGAACAAGTTCTCATTTACAATTGCGACCTGGCCAAGATAAAGCAAAGCAGTTCGACAGATACAACGACACAGAGTTACACATGGAGTAAAACAAACATACAGTCAATAATACAGTATAAACAAGTCTATATACAATGTGAGCAAATGAGGTGAGAAGGGAGGTAAAGGCAAAAAAGGCCATGGTGGCAAAGTAAATACAATATAGCAAGTAAAACACTGGAATGGTAGTTTTGCAATGGAAGAATGTGCAAAGTAGAAATAAAAATAATGGGGTGCAAAGGAGCAAAATAAATAATTAAATACAGTTGGGAAAGAGGTAGTTGTTTGGGCTAAATTATAGGTGGGCTATGTACAGGTGCAGTAATCTGTGAGCTGCTCTGACAGTTGGTGCTTAAAGCTAGTGAGGGAGATAAGTGTTTCCAGTTTCAGAGATTTTTGTAGTTCGTTCCAGTCATTGGCAGCAGAGACCTGGAAGGAGAGGCGGCCAAAGAAAGAATTGGTTTTGGGGGTGACTAGAGAGATATACCTGCTGGAGCGTGTGCTACAGGTGGGAGATGCTATGGTGACCAGCGAGCTGAGATAAGGGGGGACTTTACCTAGCAGGGTCTTGTAGATGACATGGAGCCAGTGGGTTTGGCGCCGAGTACGAAGCGAGGGCCAGCCAACGAGAGCGTACAGGTCGCAATGGTGGGTAGTATATGGGGCTTTGGTGACAAAACGGATTGCACTGTGATAGACTGCATCCAATTTGTTGAGTAGGGTATTGGAGGCTATTTTGTAAATGACATCGCCAAAGTCGAGGATTGGTAGGATGGTCAGTTTTACAAGGGTATGTTTGGCAGCATGAGTGAAGGATGCTTTGTTGCGAAATAGGAAGCCAATTCTAGATTTAACTTTGGATTGGAGATGTTTGATATGGGTCTGGAAGGAGAGTTTACAGTCTAACCAGACACCTAAGTATTCGTAGTTGTCCACGTATTCTAAGTCAGAGCCGTCCAGAGTAGTGATGTTGGACAGGCGGGTAGGTGCAGGTAGCGATCGGTTGAAGAGCATGCATTTAGTTTTACTTGTATTTAAGAGCAATTGAAGGCCACAGAAGGAGAGTTGTAAGTCATTGAAGCTTGCCTGGAGGGTTGTTAACACAGTGTCCAAAGAAGGGCCGGAAGTATACAGAATGGTGTCGTCTGCGTAGAGGTGGATCAGAGACTCACCAGCAGCAAGAGCGACCTCATTGATGTATACAGAGAAGAGAGTCGGTCCAAGAATTGAACCCTGTGGCACCCCCATAGAGACTGCCAGAGGTCCGGACAGCAGACCCTCCGATTTGACACACTGAACTCTATCAGAGAAGTAGTTGGTGAACCAGGCGAGGCAATCATTTGAGAAACCAAGGGTGTCGAGTCTGCCGATGAGGATGTGGTGATTGACAGAGTCGAAAGCCTTGGCCAGATCAATGAATATGGCTGCACAGTAATGTTTCTTATCGATGGCGGTTAAGATATCGTTTAGGACCTTGAGCGTGGCTGAGGTGCACCCATGACCAGCTCTGAAACCAGATTGCATAGCAGAGAAGGTATGGTGAGATTCGAAATGGTCGGTAATCTGTTTGTTGACTTGGCTTTCGAAGACCTTAGAAAGGCATGGTAGGATAGATATAGGTCTGTAGCAGTTTGGGTCAAGAGTGTCCCCCCCTTTGAAGAGGGGGGTGACCGCAGCTGCTTTCCAATCTTTGGGAATCTCAGACGACACGAAAGAGAGGTTGAACAGGCTAGTAATAGGGGTGGCAACAATTTCGGCAGATAATTTTAGAAAGAAAGGGTCCAGATTGTCTAGCCCGGCTGATTTGTAGGGGTCCAGATTTTGCAGCTCTTTCAGAACATCAGCTGAATGGATTTGGGAGAAGGAGAAATGGAGAAGGCTTGGGCGAGTTGCTGTTGGGGGTGCAGTGCTGTTGACCGGGGTAGGAGTAGCCAGGTGGAAAGCATGGCCAGCCGTAGAAAAATGCTTATTGAAATTCTCAATTATGGTGGATTTATCAGTGGTGACAGTGTTTCCTATCTTCAGTGCAGTGGGCAGCTGGGAGGAGGTGTTCTTATTCTCCATGGACTTTACAGTGTCCCAGAACTTTTTTGAGTTAGTGTTGCAGGAAGCAAATTTCTGCTTGAAAAAGCTAGCCTTGGCTTTTCTAACTGCCTGTGTATAATGGTTTCTAGCTTCCCTGAACAGCTGCATGTCACGGGGGCTGTTCGATGCTAATGCAGAACGCCATAGGATGTTTTTGTGTTGGTTAAGGGCAGTCAGGTCTGGGGAGAACCAAGGGCTATATCTGTTCCTGGTTCTAAATTGCTTGAATGGGGCATGTTTATTTAAGATGGTTAGGAAGGCATTTAAAAAAAATATCCAGGCATCCTCTACTGACGGGATGAGATCAATATCCTTCCAGGATACCCCGGCCAGGTCGATTAGAAAGGCCTGCTCGCTGAAGTGTTTCTGGGAGCGTTTTACAGTGATGAGTGGAGGTCGTTTGACCGCTGACCCATTACGGATGCAGGCAATGAGGCAGTGATCGCTGAGATCTTGGTTGAAGACAGCAGAGGTGTATTTAGAGGGGAAGTTGGTTAGGATGATATCTATGAGGGTGCCCGTGTTTAAGGCTTTGGGGAGGTACCTGGTAGGTTCATTGATCATTTGTGTGAGATTGAGGGCATCAAGTTTAGATTGTAGGATGGCTGGGGTGTTAAGCATGTTCCAGTTTAGGTCGCCTAGCAGCACGAGCTCTGAAGATAGATGGGGGGCAATCAGTTCACATATGGTGTCCAGAGCACAGCTGGGGGCAGAGGGTGGTCTATAGCAGGCGGCAACGGTGAGAGACTTGTTTTTAGAGAGGTGGATTTTTCAAAGTAGAAGTTCAAATTGTTTGGGTACAGACATGGATAGTAGGACAGAACTCTGCAGGCTATCTTTGCAGTAGATTGCAACACCGCCCCCTTTGGCAGTTCTATCTTGTCTGAAAATGTTGTAGTTTGGAATAAAAATTTCTGAATTTTTGGTGGTCTTCCTAAGCCAGGATTCAGACACAGCTAGAACATCCGGGTTGGCAGAGTGTGCTAAAGCAGTGAATAGAACAAACTTAGGGAGGAGGCTTCTAATGCATGAAACCAAGGCTATTACGGTTACAGAAGTCGTCAAAAGAGAGCGCCTGGGGAATAGGAGTGGAGCTAGGCACTGCAGGGCCTGGATTCACCTCTACATCGCCAGAGGAACATAGGAGGAGTAGAATAAGGGTGCGGCTAAAAGCAATAAGAATTGGTCGTCTAGAACGTCTGGAACAGAGAGTAAAAGGAGGTTTCTGGGGGCGATAAAATAGCATCAAGGTATAATGTACAGACAAAGGTATGGTAGGATGTGAATACAGTGGAGGTAAACCTAGGTATTGAGTGATGAAGAGAGAGATATTGTCTCTAGAAACATCATTGAAACCAGGAGATGTCATTGCATTTGTGGGTGGTGGAACTAATAGGTTGGATAAGGTATAGTGAGCAGGACTAGAGGCTCTACAGTGAAATAAGCCAATAAACACTAACCAGAACAGCAATGGACAAGACATATTGACATTAAGGAGAGGCATGCTTAGTCGAGTGATCAAAAGGGTCCAGTGAGTGGAGAGGTTGGTTGGGGGTCACGGCGATTTAAACAGCTAGCCAGGCCATCGGTAGCAAGCTAGCATAGGATGGAGGTCTGTTGTTAGCCACCTCTTGCGTTCCGTCAGTAGATTAGTGGGGTTCCGTGTGGTAGAGGGGATTAATCCAAATCACACAACAACAACAAAAATAAAAACAATAGATGTTGTTATAGAGGCCCAAGAAGAAAACATAATAATAATACAAATAAATAAATTGTCCGATTGCAGCCGGTAAGCCGATATGACATATCTGTAAAGTCTAGAATGTTGCGCCATCCTGAATGAGCCTCAGCTTTCGTTTACTTCTGCTGGTCAGTGCTTTTATTGTTAGCAGCAAACCTACTTCTCATCGGCCTGTAGCCTGAGCTTCCGTACCAAATGGCATCCTATACTGTACCAATGGAGGCTGCTGAGGGGAGGACGGCGCATAATAATGGCTGGAACAGAGTAAATGAAAAGGAAACAAACACATGGAAACCATGTGTTTGACATATTTGATACCATTACACCAATTCAGATCCAAAACTACTGTTACCCTTGAGAAAGATTAGCAAAAAATACCATAAAATAAATCATGCAAATGCTGAGCTTTATTTTTATACATATATATATATATATATATATATATAAACTAATTCAATTGCTCAGAGAAAGAGATTTTGTTTATCAATTAATACTAAAAAATTCTAAAAGATACCTGTTTTCAATACTCTGCAAGACTGTGAGGATAATGGCACTGTGCCTTTTTCCAAAATGTTTTATGAGATTGGAGAACACATTGGGGTGATCTTAGACCATTCCTCCATACAGAATCTTAAGATCCTTGATATCCTTTGTCTGCACTTATGCTCGACCCTCTTCAATTCAAACCACAGGTTTTCAAAGGGGTTCAAGTCATTGGCACTTGGATTGGAACCTTTGCTATGGTCAGATGACATGTAAAGAGAGCTCTTTGGCCATTCAAACAAGTGGTGGGTTTGGCGTCAAAAGAAAGATGTATATGACGAAAAGAACACCAAACCTACTATAAAATATGGTGGTGGATATTTCATGTTATGGTGCTATAGGTCAACCATAAACCTGGTTGCCTCTGCCAGGAGGCTGAAACTTGGCTGCAAATAGATCTACCAGCAAGACAATAACCCCAAACACACATCAAAATCCAAAAAATAAATGGTTAATTGACCAATGCCTTGAACCCCCTACGGGCCCTGGTCAAAAGTAGTGCACTATGTAGGGAATAGGGTGCCATTTGAGATGCAGATAGGGTCTAAATTACATGCAGCGTGTCACACTTCACGCCTCTCTGTGTCATCTTTCCTTTTCACAGACAATGAATAAATCATGTGCTGATGAAAGCTGCTACTGCGGGGTGAGGAGTTCCTCTGATATTGAGGACTTTGAAGATTATATTTCAGAGGGGCTCTGAGGAAAGAGATGTCAAACACCAGACATAAAAAAACATAAAAAACTTCTCCAAGTCAACTGATGTTTTTTGGATTGTGATAAGGAAAGAAGCATTAAAGCCATTTTGGACACTTCTGTAAAAACATGCATGAAGAAATCAAATGAAGGGCTAAAATGTAATTGATCATGTTGTCCCAGCCAGGGACCATGACCTTACCTGGAAATATTATTGTTTTTCTTGAACTATAACTATATTGTTGCAAACTTGCATGAATTTCAACGACTGATGTATGCCACAGGACTTGAAGTTGTGTATTTACCTCATTTGGCCAAGTGATGGCGCCATTGTGTTGTCTCAAGGGGTGTTGCATCAACCTTGTGAAAAGCATTCACATGCCATGGTATTACCACAGGTTTCAATACCTCACCTTGTAAGGATAACAGCACTAAGCCTTTTTTTGCAAATGTTTCATGAGATTGGAGAACACATTGGGAGGGATCTTCAGGTTTAGAAAGGTAAGTGTCTTCATGCCTGTGTCCATCTCTGACCATGGTATCCAAGTGTCTCTCTGATGCAAAACGCAAGAAGTCAAACTTCATAGACAAGAAGGGTGACTGCTTTGTTGAATTAGCAAAGAAAGGTGTGACCAAGCAAGTGTAGCATATTATCTATGCTATACTCTCCAGGTGCCAGCACTTCATCCGTTACACTGTAATCAGTTGTGCTCCAGAATAATTCACCTATTCATTTAATTATTCATTTGCTAAATTATTGCACAACACAAAATGTTCTCGGTCAAGAGAGAGTGTGCCGAAACAACCAAAAAACTGTCAACACATGTCAACAGCTGTGCTGCTGTTTGTTATAATTATATTTGATTTCAATCTATGCAGAGAAGCCTGTTCTCAACTCATAACAGAAGAGTGTACATTGTGAGCTCACTGAAAAACTAAAATGAATGAGTCATTGTGGTTAGGGGTACCAATGATGGTTAATTTAAGCAATAAGGCACGAGGGGGTGTGGTATATAGTCAATATACCCCTGCTAAGGGCTGTTCATATATACGACGCAACGCGGAGTGCTTGGATATGGTCTGATATACCACGGCTTTTAGCCAATCAGCATTCAGGGCTCGAACCACCAAGTCTATTATTGAAAATAATTCTGTAGTTCAACTCACAATAACAATTATATATCTACAGTATATACAGTCAGTTCCAAAATGATTGGCACCCTTGATAAAGATGCGCAAAATTGACAATACAATAAATAATCAAATCCTGAGCTATATTGTATGCAAAAAAAATAGGAACATTATATTATTTTATACTAATACAATTTATTAAACAAGTAATATTTTTTTCTCTCTAAAAGATAGGGGTCAAAATAATTGGCAACTCTGTTTTCAATACCTCACATTGTAAGGATAACAGCACTAAGACTTTTTCTCAAATGTTTCATGAGATTGAAGAACACATTGGGAGGGATCTTGACCATTCCTCCATACAGAATCTTTCCAGATCCTTGATATCCTTCGTCTGGGCTTATGGACTGCCCTCTTCAATTCAAATCACAAGTTTTCAATGGGGTTTAAGTCCAGAGTCCGGAGACAAAATATCAATTAACCATTTATTAACCATTTCTTTTTGGATTTTGATGTTTCAGCCTCCTGGCAGAGGCAACCAGGTTTTGGAAAAAAGTATGCTGTTGACCTTAACCGTTGACCTATAGCACCATAACATGAAATATCCACCACCATATTTTATAGTAGTTTTGGGGTTATTTTCGTCACATGCATCTTTCTTTCGATGCCACTTGTTTGCATGGCCAAAGAGCTCTATTTACATGTCATCTGACCATAGCAAAGTTTCCAATCCAAGTGCCAATGACTTGAACCCCATTGAAAACCTGTGGTTTGAATTGAAGAGGGTTATCCATAAGTGCAGACAAAGGATATCAAGGATCTTAAGATTCTGTATGGAGGGATGGTTTAAGATCACTTCAATGTGTTCTCCAATCGCATAAAACATTTTAGAAAAAGGCACAGCGCCATTATCCTCACAAGGGGGAGTGTTGCGTAGTATGGAAAACAAGGGTACCTGTTTTGGGGTTATTTTTTTCTTATGTGTTAAACAAAATCTCCATCTCTGAGCACCATGCCATAAGGCAAAAGTGATAACTAAGTAGCTCGGGGAACAAAACATAGATATTTTGGGTCCATGGCCAGGAAACTCCCCAGACCCTAATCCCATTGAGAACTTGTGGTCAATCCTCAAGAGGCGGGTGGACAAACAAAACCCCACAAATTCTGACAAACTCCAAGCATTGATTATGCAAGAATGGGCTGCCGTCAGTCAGGATGTGGCCCAGAAGTTAATTGACAGCATGTCAGGGCGGATTGCAGAGGTCTTGAAAAAGAAGTGTCAACGCTGCAAATATTGACTCTTTGCATCAGCTTCCTGTAATTGTGAATAAAAGCTTCAGTATTCCATAGTAACATCTGACAAAAAATATCTAAAGACACTGAAGCAGCAAACTTTGTGGAAATGAATATTTGTGTCATTCTCAAAACTTTTGGCCACGACTGTAGTGTTGTGTTGTCTTTCTTGTCGTGATGTGTTTTGTCCTATATTTTTATTTTATTTATTTTTTATTTTTAATCCCAGCCCTCATCCCTGCAGGAGGCCTTTTGCCTTTTGGTAGGCCATTATTGTAAAGAAGAATTTGTTCTTAACTAACTTGCCTAGTTAAATACAGGTTAAATAATAATTATAAAATAATTGGATACTCTGTGTGTTGATCTTTGGACCCCAGCCCTCCCTATTAACTTTCTTCAGCCATGTGGTGAAAAACTGGAGTCTGAAAGATGAAAGGGGAGCGGGCCAGAGCAGGTAACTCAAACAGCCTGGACAGGAGAGGACAGGGAGAGAAAGAGAGAGGAAGGGAAGCAGAGAGGGAGGAAGAATAAGAGAGAAGAGGGAGAGGGATAGAAAGAGTGTGAATGAGGTGAATGAATGGCTGATGAAATGACAGGAGAGGCTCACAGTGACCTGGGTGTGTGAGGGGATTTTACTTCAGGTGCGCTTGAGGGAACACAGCTGGGGTGTCATTCCACCGACTCGGTGCATTTTGAGAAGTGTAACCCGGTCAAAAAAAAATAAAAAATTCACATCATTTTAACATTCTGCCATGAAGAGCACATCTTTATAAAAAACACATTTTTCCATCTCAAGAGGTTAAATGTAAAAAAATCTATAGTAAGTGCCTATTACAGTGTAAGTGCCACATAAAGTAACAGGGTTGATGATTTCATCTTATATAAGCCATACATCCCCTCATGACAAAGGAAATTGGCAATTGAATGCAAGCTTCACAAAAAAAAATGTAATTTCTAAAACATTTGTAGACTCTCTATGTGTAACAAGGTTAACGTGTTTTGCTTGACCCGCTCAGTTTTCCACCACAAACACCAGAAAATGGCCAAAAATAGTAGAACCAGCTGACTTGCTTTTACACTATGATTTAACTATTGGATGTTAAAGAGTTCCCTCTATCCCTATCTCTCTCCGTAGCCCTCTGTGACTCTGTCTCCTCCCCTCTCTCTTTCTCCTCTCTCTCCCTCTCCCTCTCTATCTCAAGTGCCATAGCATACCTTCCTCTGTACCCACCTTATCTTTCATTATCTTTCATCAGTCCAAATGAGTGTTAGGGCTGTTTCTGTTTTGGTTCATTTTGTTTTATTTTTGGTTCTCCACCAGCTGTAAGGAGCTGTGTGGCTGTGATAGGAGCATCTCGCCACGGGGGTGATGCTAATTCAATGGGGGAGAACTGGGAAGTGATTTTTGGAAGAGAGGAAGGAATGATGCATTTGGTGTATTGGGGGAGGTTTCAGGGAGAGGAGGCTGGGGGATTACGATGGGGTGGGAGTATTCAGAGACTTGATCAGGAGGACTCCCATCTGCCAGCGGTCCTACACTAACCCTGTTCCTGGATGATAAGGAAATACTCGCTTTCTGTGGAACAAAAAAATTACATATCTTTCAAAAGTCTAGCTGTCAAAGAGTGGAAAAACAGTTTAAAGTGCGTTGTTCTTGAGGAGAGAGAGAAAACCCTAAGGAATTAAAAAGATGTGAAACTGCTTATCAGCTTCTTATCAGCTTCTTATCTAAGGGTTTACTGAGGAACTGTAAATAATAAAGGCTATACTTATTAATAATGTACTTTGAACTTTGGCGAAAAGCTCGGCACACGCATACTCAGGCTGACTGGGTCTCCTTCAGGCAAATGAGAAATAAGGGCACTCAGGCTATTCGGAAGGCCAAAGTTAGTTACTTTATGGAGCAGTTCTCTCTCTGTGGGTCTAACCCCAAGAAGTTCTGGAAAATGGTTAAAGACCTGGAGAATAAACCCTCCTCCTCACAGCTGCCCATGTCTCTTAAAGTTGATGATGTGGTTGTTACTGAAAGGAAACACATGGCTGAGCTTTCTAATCACCGCTTCATTGAGTCAGGATTCCTATTTGACTCAGCCATGCCTCCTGGCCAGTCCAACATTTCCTCTTCTACCACCACTTCTAATGCGACTATCCCTGATGCTCCTCCCTCTTTTCCCCCTGCCCCGTTACAAAGTTCACTGAGTCCGAGGTGCTAAAGGAGCTCCTTAAACTTGACCCCAAAAAAACATCTTCCTTAAGTTTAGACCCTTTCTTCTTTAAGGCCCCTATAATCGCCATGCCTATCTCTGACCTTTTTAACCCGTCTCTCCTCTCTGGGGAGGTTCCCATTGCTTGGAAGGCAGCCACGGTTCATCCTTTATTTAAATGGGAGATCAAGCTGATCCTAACTGTTATAGGCCTATTTCTATTTTCCTCTGATTATCAAAAGTGTTGGAAAAACGAAATAATCAACTGACTGGCTTTCTTGATGTCTACAGTATTCTCTCTGGTATGCAATCTGGTTTCCGCTCAGGTTATGGATGTGTCACTACAACCTTACAGGTCCTCAATGATGTCACCATTTCCCTTGATTCTAAGCAATGTTGTGCTGCTATTTATATTGACTTGACCAAAGCTTTTGATACGGAAGACCATTCCATTCTTGTGGGCCGGCAAGGAGTATTGGTGTCTCTGAGGGGTCTTTGGCCTGGTCTTCTAACTAACTCCCTCAAAGAGTGCAGTGTATAAAGTCAGAACATCTGCTGTCTCAGCCACTTCCTGTCACCAAGGGTGTACCCCAAGGCTCGATCCTTGGCCCCACACTCTTCTCAATTTACATCAACAACATAGCTCAGGCAGTAAGAAGCTCTCTCAACCATTTATATGCAGATGATACAGTCTTACACGTACTCAGCTGGTCTCTTCCCGGATTTTGTGTTAAACGCTCTACAACAAAGCTTTCTTAGTATCCAACAAGCTTTCTCTGCCCTTAACCTTGTTCTGAACACCTCCAAAACAAAGGTCAGGTGGTTTGGTAAGAAGAATGCCCCTTTCCCCACAGGTGTGATTACTACTTCTGAGGGTTTAGAGCTTGAGGTAGTCACCTCATACAAGTACTTGGGCGTATGGCTAGACGGTACACTGTCCTTCTCTCAGCACATATCAAAGCTGCAAGCTAAAGTTAAATCAAGACTTGGTTTCCTCTATTGTAACCACTCCTCTTTCCACTGTTCTTTACCATTCGGCCATCAAATTTGCCACCAATTTTCCTTATAAGACACATCACTGCACTCGATACTCTTCTGTAAACTGGTCTAACAAACACTCAAACTGGACAGTTTTATTTCAACCTCTTCATTCAAAGACTCAATCATGGACACTCTTACTGACAGTTGTGGCTGCTTTGCATGATGTATTGTTGTCTCTACCTTCTTGCCCTTTGTGCTGTTGTCTGTGCCCAATAATGTTTGTACCCTGTGCTGCTACCATGTTGTGTTGTCATGTGTTGCTGCCATGCTATGTTGTTGTCTGAGGACTCTCTTTATGTAGTGTTGGTTTGTCTCTCTTGTCGTGGTGTGTTAAGTCCTATATTTTTATTTAATACATTTTTCTTTTTAATAACAGCCCCCATCCCCTGCAGGAGGCCTTTTGGTAGGCCGTCATTGTAAATAAGAATTTGATCTTAACTGACTTGCCAAGTTAAATAAAGGTTAAATATAACATTTTAAAAATTAACTTTTGTAGAAATAGTTTTCATTTAAGAGAAAATACATAATTGTATGCTGTATGTGGGCCAACCTAAAAACCTACCTTTTGGGTCATTACCCAGTTTTTACAGCACTTTACTTTAGTAAATCTTATGTACCTTACCAGTTACTTAAAAAAAATTAAAAATAAAAAGTTTTTTGTCTTTTGATCTTCTAGTAATGAAATCTATGCAGCCTACTCAATCTCTTTTTATAGGTACTGTTTACAGGCCCCCTGGGCTATATACAGCGTTCCTCACTGAGTTCCCTGAATTCCTTTCGGACCTTGTAGTCATGGCAGATAATATTCACATTTTTTGTGTCTTTAATATTTCCATGGAAAAGTCCACAGACCCACTCCAAAAGGCTTTCGGAGCCATCATCGACTCAGTGGGTTTTGTCCAACATGTCACCGGACCTACTCACTGCAACAGTTATACTCTGGACCTAGTTTTGTCCCGTGGAATAAATGTTGTGGATCTTATTGTTTTTCCTCATAATCCTGGACTATCGGACCACCATTTTATTATGTTTGCAATCGCAACAAATAATCTGCTCAGACCCCAACCAAGGATCATCAAAAGTGGTGCTATAAATTCTCGGACAACCCAAAGATTCCTAGATACCCTTCCAGACTCCCTCTGCCTACCCAAGGACGTCAGAGTACAAAAATCAGTTAACCATCTAACTGAGGAACTCAATTTAACCTTGCGCAATACCCTAGATGCAGTCGCACCCATAAAAACAAAAAACATTTGTCATAAGAAACTAGCTCCCTGGTATACAGAAAATACCCGAGCTCTGAAGCAAGCTCAGTTGTCCTGAGTCTGCACAACTCTGCCAGGACCTAGGATTAAGGGAGACACTCAAGTGTTCTAGTACTATATCATAATGATGAAAATAATCATGGCCTCTAAACCTTCAAGCTGCATACTGGACCCTATTCCAACAAAACTTCTGAAAGAGCTGCTTCCTGTGCCTGGCCCTCCTATGTTGAACATAATAAACGGCTCTCTATCCACCGGATGTGTACCAAACTCACTAAAAGTTGCAGTAATTAAGCCTCTCTTGAAAAAGCCAAACCTTGACCCAGCAACTCACTGCCTTCCTGAAGACAAACAATGTATAAAAAACCCTTCAGTCTGGTTTTAGACCCCATCATAGCACTGAGACTGCACTTGTGAAGGTGGTAAATGACCTTTTAATGGCATCAGACCGAGGCTCTGCATCTGTCCTCGTGCTCCTAGAGCTTAGTGCTGCTTTTGATACCATCGATCACCACATTCTTTTGGAGAGATTGGAAACCTAAATTGGTCTACACGGACAAGTTTCGGCCTGGTTTAGATCTTATCTGTCAGAAAGATATCAGTTTGTCTCTGTGGATGGTTTGTCCTCTGGCAAATCAACTGTAAATTTCAGCGTTCCTCAAGGTTCCGTTTTAGGACCACTATTGTTTTCACTATATATTTGATGATATATTTGGTGATGTAATTCGGAAACATAATGTAACTTTCACTGCTATGCGGATGACACACAGCTGTACATTTCGATGAAACATGGTGAAGCCCCAAAATTGCCCTTGCTGGAGGCCTGTGTTTCAGACATAAGGAGGTGGATGGCTGCAAACGTTCTACTTTTAAACTCGGACAAAACAGATTCAACAGATTCAACAACTTGTTCTAGGTCCCAAGAAACAAAGAGATCTTCTGTTGAATCTGACAATTAATCTTGATGGTTGTACAGTCATCTCAAATAAAACTGTGAAGGACCTTGGCGTTACTTTGGACCCTGATCTCGCTTTTGACGAACATATCAAGACTCTTTCAAGGACAGCTTTTTTCCATCTACTTAACATTGCAAAAATCAGAAACTTTCTGTCCAATAATGATGCAGAAAAATTCATCATTCATCCATGGTTTTGTCACTTCTAGGTTAGACAACTGCAATGCTATATTTCCGGCTACCCAGATAATGCACTAAATAAACTTCAGTTAGTGCTAAACACGGCTGCTAATCTTGACAAGAACCACATTTTTCTATCATATTACTACAGTGCTAGCCTCTCTACACTGGCTTCCTGTCAAGGCAAGGGCTGATTTCAAGGTTTTACTGCTAACCTACAAAGCATTACATGGGCTTGCTCCTACCTATCTCTCTGATTTGGTCCTGCCGTACATACCTACACGTACGCTACAGTCACAAGACGAAGGCCTCCTAATTGTCCTTAGAATTTCTAAGCAAACAGCTGGAGGTAGGGCTTTCTCCTATAGAGCTCCATTTTTATGGAATGGTCTGCCTACCCATGTGAGAGACGCAGACTTGGTCTCAACTTTTAAGACTTTATTGAAGACTCATCTTTTCAGTAGGTTCTATGATTGAGTGTAGTCTGGCCCAAGAGTGTGAAGGTGAACGGAAAGGCACTGGAGCAACGAACCGCCCTTGCTGTCTCGGCCTGGCCGGTTCCCCTCTCTCTACTGGGATTCTTTGCCTCTAACACTATTACAGGGGCTGAGTCACTGGCTTACTGGTGCTCTTCCATGCCGTCCCTAGGAGGGGTGCGTCACTTGAGTGGGTTGAGTCACTGACGTGATCTTCCTGTCTGGGTTGGCGCCCCCCCTTGGGTTGTGTCGTGGCGGAGATCTTTGTGGGCTATACTCGGCCTTGTCTCAGGATGGTAAGTTGGTGGTTAAAGATATCCCTCTAGTGGTGTGGGTGCTGTGCTTTGGCAAAGTGGGTGGGTTATATCCTGCCTGTTTGGCCATATCCGGGGGTATCGTCGAATGGGGCCACAGTGTCTCCCTACCCCTCCTGTCAGCCTCCTGTCACAACTGCTGCCGAAGTCGATGCCTCTATTGTTCGGGCGGTGCTCGGCGGTCGACGTCACTGGTCTTCTAGCCATCATTGATCCATTTTTCATTTTCCATTGGTTTTGTCTTGTCTTCCTACACAACTGGTTCCAATCCCATTCATTACATGTTGTGTATTTAACCCTCTTTTTCCCCGCATGTCCCTGTCAGAGATGGTTTGTTTGTATATTTGTGTATTGGGTATTGGTGCGCGATGGGTTCTTGTACCCACTTTTATTTTATCTTGTGTTTTTAATTATGGAGTTTGTCAAGCCTATTAAACGACTCCATTTATATCAAGTTCGATTCTCCTGCGCCTGACTTCCCTGCCACCTACACACACGACATTACACCTCCAGTATTTATGCTGCAGTAGTTTGTGTTGGGGGGATCGGGTCAGTCTGTTATATCTGGAGTATTTCTCCTGTCTTATCCAGTGTCCCATGTGAATTTAAGTATGCTCTCTCTAATTCTCTCTCTCTCTCTCTCTCTTTCTTTCTTTCTCTCACTCAGAGGACCTGCGCCGCAGGATCATGCCTCAGGACTACCTGGCCCGATGACTCTGTGCTGTCCCCAGTCCACCGGGCCGTGCTGCTGCTCCTGTTTCAACTGTTCTGCCTGCGGCTATGAAACCCTGACCTGTTCACTGGACGTGCTACCTATTCCAGACCTGCTGTTTTGTTAATGATCGGCTATGAAAAGCCAACTGACATTTACTCCTGAGGTGCTGAATTGCTGCACCCTCGACAACTACTGTGATTATTATTATTTGACCATGCTGGTCATTTATGAACATTTGATCATCTTGGCCATATTCTGTTATAATCTCCACCTGGCACAGCCAGAAGAGGACTGGCCACCCCTCATAGCCTGGTTCCTCTCTAGGTTTCTTTCTAGGTTCTGGCCTTTCTAGGTAGTTTTTCCTAGCCACTATGCTTCTACACCTGCATTGCTTGCTGTTTGGGGTTTTAGGCTGGGTTTCTGTACAGCACTCTGAGATATCAGCTAATGTAAGAAGGGTTTTATAAATACATTTGATTTGATTTGATGTATAGCTTCACCATTGTTTCTGTGCACGTATGGTGCCTTGGCACTGTAATTTAAATCAATGCTCTGTCCCCCTGTTACTGTCCCCCTGTTACCATTAATTTCTTCCTTATTTCAGCATAGTTTCTGTCTACCTTACTTTTACTTCTAATATAGTTTCACCATAATTTCCACAGTATGTACCTACAGGGCAAAGGCACTGTATACTAAGGCAATGCTCTTCTCCGCAGTTACCGTGTTAATTACCATTCATTTCTTTCTAATGTCATCATAGTTTCCGTGTACCTTACTGTTAGTTTCTTTAGATTTTCTCAGATAGATTAACACCACAATAACAAGTCATTTGGATTGTAATACTTTCTACATAGCACAAGAAACATTCATAATATACACTTGAATAAAAGGATTGTACAGTACATACACTGAGCAAAAATATTAAGCACAACATGTAAAGTGTTGGTCTCATGTTTCATGAGCTGAAATATCAGCCTATTTCTCACACAATTTGTGCACAAATTTGTTTACATCCCTGTTAGTGAGCATTTGTCCGTTGCCAAGATAATCCATCCACCTGGTGTGGCATATCAGGAAGCTGATTAAACAGCATGATCATTACACAGGTGCACTTTGTGCTGAGGACAATAAAATACCTCTCTAAAAAGTGCAGTGTTGTCACACAACACAATGCTACAGATGTCTTAAGTTTTGAGGGAGTGTGCAATTGACTGCAGGAATGTCCACCAGAGCTGTTGCCAGAAAATGTCATGTTAATTTTTCTACCATAAGCCACCTCCAACGTCGAGAATGGTGTGTAGAATTTGGTGTCTAGAATTTGGGGTGTAGAATATGGGGTGTAGGCTATGATAGACAGTCTCTCCTGGACAATTTGGCCGACTACAATTTTATTTACTTTTTTTATCGCCAATTACTGGCTAACGAAAACCCTGGCGCATTTTCCCATCAGAGTTGTGTTTCCATCAAATTGACGGAATTGCGGAAAAGAGTCTGTGCATAAATACATACTGCAAATAAAATGAACTTTGGCAGTTATATTCCCTTGCACCAAATAAAAAATACATGTTAAATAGGTTTCCATCACATTTTAAACTCCAGGCCTACTGATGTTCCGTAGGTATAGCGAATGTGCCAACTCTGGTATTGGCACGTGCGCTCGAGCCAACAGCTCATAGTGCGGGTAGAAACTCCTGCAAGCGGCCAGACAAGTGAAAATTATGGTCAGTAAAGAAAACTTTAAGCTCGTCTCTCAATTTAAAAAAAAGTGTCAATACTTTGCCTCTTGATAACCAGCGCACCTCTGTATTTTGTAAAAGCATTACATGGTTGCTGCCCATATCATTGCATGGTGCAGAAAATACACGAGAGTTCAGGGGACTTGCTTTAACAAAGTTAACCATTTTCATTGTAGTGTCCAAAACGTCTTTCAAGCTGTCAGGCATTCCCTTGGGGCAAGGGCCTCTCGGTGGATGCTGCAGTGTACCCAAGTGGCTCAGGAGCAACTGCTTGCACGCTCATTAACGCTCCACTATGTCTCCCTGTCATGGCTTTTGCGTCATCAGTACAGATACCAACATGAGCAGCAGCTACGTTTGGCTTCATACGGACCATTAGTGGATTTCCGGCAAGAGAGTAACGGTTAATGTGATTGGATGTTATTTTTTTGACTAGGCTACCTGTATTTGACATTGTGCTGTTATTTCTCTGAACACTAGATGGTTTCATTTAATTTTTGGCAGTGAAACGAGGCTACTTAGGCGAGAAAAAAACCTCCCCCAAATGTATAGACCCGAATGTTTGAGAATGTGAAGAATCACATTTGTATTTTTGCGTACCCCAGACGGCATACCCCAGTTTGGGAATACCTGGCCTAATGGACCAACTTGAAAAAAATAAGCTCCTGCACTTCTTTCATCCCAAGTCAAGCACTGTTTAAGTAAGTTACAACAGAGGCCAACTAGGACACTGTGCTTTTAAAAAATCTATTAAACCTTTATTTAATTAGGGAAGTCAGTTAAGAACAAATTCTTATGTTCAATGACAGCCTAGGAACAGTGGGTTAACTGCCTGGTTGAATGACAGATTTGTACCTTGTCAGCTCAGGGATTTGAACTTGCAACCTTGTGGTTACTAGTCTAATGCTCTAACCACTAGGCTACCCTGCAGCCTAAATAACAATGGAGAAAATACATATCATAACATTTTAACATGGAAATAGCTGTTCTATCATTCAGCCCACAGTAGCAGCCAATGTGTGGTGTTCAATGTAGGCCTACATTCCATGAGATTTTAGAAAAAAACATTAACCTTTTTATTCACTTGTACTTCCTTCAAGGCGGTGACTGAAAATATTGTGTTGTTTGATGCAAGAAACCCTTTACAAAATAAAATCAATTATTATTCCCATACCATAATACAGAGAATCAGACAAATGATGCTACCCTCTACCTATAGACACTGTTCCAGTACACGACACACTGAGGTCACGTACAGATGCGCATGACTCTTGGCTGCCGTAAGAAAGCCATTGCCGCTGTGCCCATTCAACAAAATGTACATTTGTATTACTTATAAACAACAATGTTTTGATTCTTGCTTGAACAGTCGCTGAGATTATATTTGGTTGTGATCTTGGCTAAATAACTATTTTGGATGCACCACTTGTTAGCTAGAATGCTAATGCTCATTGACATAGGCTATAGCAAAAGCTAGCCATAGAGCCATTTTACTGGTTGAAGTTGAAGTGTTTTTTAAGTATAATGCAGTTGATTTGCGATGTTGACCCAAACATTATATTAGGCAGAACATTCATACGAGCCTTCAAATCCAATTACAAGCCAAAAGTAGTGTGAAATGCACTCGTAAGCAAGATGTAAATAGATGAATTTTTTTGCTGGCGTTCTATAAGAACTCCCCCGTGTTCTGCCAACGTGTGGCAATGTTTGCAAACACAGAAAGGGGTCTATTGGCTACATAGCTGATTCAAGCCTGTCTCAAAATACAGCACTGCCCCATTCAGACAGAAAAAAAGCTCTTGACCTGACTTACTTTTCAAAGATGGCTAAAAATGCACACGTTTTGTGCTATGTAGGAAGCAATCACTCCCCCATTGCTGACTAGAAATGAGCTATAACTGGGCTAATAACTCACTTACTAGCAAAGAATTATGAACAAATGTACACACGTGGAGACATGCAGCTCTTGCTTTCATCTAAAAACATGCTGTAAACACAAATTCAAAGTGAAATGCACTGTAATGGTTTTCTTCATCTGAAGGAGAGGCGGACCAAAGCGCAGCGTGGTGGTTATTCATATTCTTTAATTTATAAAGAAACTACACATGAGAACTAACAAAAACAACAAATGTGAGAAAACCTAAAACAGTCCCATCTGGTGCAAAACACAAAGACAGGAACAATCACCCACAAACACACAGTGAAACCCAGGCTACCTAAGTATGATTCTCAATCAGAGACAACTAATGACACCTGCCTCTGATTGAGAACCATACTAGGCCGAAACATAGAAATACCCAAATGATAGAAAAACAAACATAGACTGCCCACCCAACTCACGCCCTGACCATACTAAATAAATACAAAACAACGGAAATAAAGGTCAGAACGTGACATGCACAGATCCATATATGGCAATGGGCTATTTGCATAAAGGGATACTCCAGCTCTGATTGGTTATGACCCAACTGTCTGTGTAGAGTATGGGCCTGAGTCGTGCCTGTCAATGCAATAGAATCCTACTCCAAAGCGCTCTACCAACAAGAAAATCTATTTCATAGTTTGTTTTGTTTTGGTGTGTTGCGTTGAAAGTGTATCATATTGCGTTGATTTGATTATCATTTGCACAGTAGAGGGAAACGTTGAATAGTGTTATCTAAAGGGGAAAACTAGAAAGTTGAGTGAATTTCAATCTCATGCTTCTTTGCACAGTCCTGGGGACATTGCTCTCAGCCCAGGGACAAAATGTATGAATTTATGGTTGGATCAGAATAATTTTTATAATCATTGGCTGGTACGAGTAATTAAGTAAAACCACAAGTCTCTTAATCCATGGCTAATTTAAGAAAGGGACGAGTTTAGCTAGCTAACTAACCACCGGAGGATAATGTTAGAACAAGATGCAACAATAAAAAAATTTTTTTTGCTGAATCATCAAGTTTGCTGACAACATAACAGTGGTAGGCCTGATTACCATCAATGACGAGACAGCCTACGGGGAGTAGGTGAGAGCTCTGGCAGAGTGGTGCCAGGAAAATGATCTCTTCCTTAACATCAACTAAATAAAAGAGCTGATTGTGGACTACAGCAGAGAGAGCAAGCTCCCATCCACATCAACGGGGCCGCAGTGGAGGGTCAAAAGCTTCAAGTTCCTCTGCATGCAAATCACTGAGGACCTGAAATGGCCCCTCCACGCCGACAGCATGATGAAAAAGGCGCAATAGTGCCTCTCCAACCTCAGGAGGCTGAAGAAATTTGGCTTGGCCCCTAAAAAGCTCATAAACTTCTACAGATGCATCATCGAGAGCGTTCTGTCGGACTCATAGAGATAGATAGAGGACTCATCTTTGTATCTCTGCCATTATACCGTCTATAAAAGCATTGGAACACCATTGTGACGATCTCCATTTTCTTCATAATTGGCTGATCCCTCCTCATGACCCCAGTTGGACATGACTCTAACAAGGTCACCAGGAGGGATCAGCCAATGAAGTTGGAAGTCCCACCCAGTTGACTACTGGGCTCTGCCCATGCCAATATGGCCTTTTGGCACTAGAGGCCTCTATCACTCTCTATGGTCGGGCTGTATCATCACCTGGTACGGAAACTGCACCGTACACAACCGCCGGGCTCTCCAGAGGGTGGTGAGGTCAGCCCAACGCATCATCGGCCAAAAGATCATCAAGGACCTCAGCCACCTGAGCTACGGCCTGTTCACCCCGCTACCATCTAGAAGGCGGAGACAGTACTGGTACAGCAAAGCTGGGACCGAGAGACTGATAAACAACTTCTATTTCCTGGCCATCAGACTGTTAAATGGTCATCACGGGCCCAGTACCCTGCCCTGAACCTAAGACACCGTCGCTAGCCGGCTACCACCCGGTACCCTACTCTGCACCTTAGAGACTGCTGCCCTATTATCAATGAGTCATTGAACGCTGGTCATTTTAATAATGTTTGCATATTGTTTTACCCACTTTATATGTATATACTGTATTCTAGTCAAGGCCCATCTTATATACTGTAAATACTGCTTTTTTATTCATATACTGTCCATACTGTCTATACACACCATTTATATATATTTATATTCCGGTCTCTGACATTGCTCATTCTGATATGTCTTAATTTATTTTTTCAATTATTATTATTATTAAAAAAGACTTTTGGATTATGTGTGTATTGTTATTATACTTCTAGATATTACTGCACTGTTGGAGCTAGAAACACAAGTATTGCACTGCACCTGCAATAACATCTGTAAATCTGTGTACACAACCAAAAAAACGTTGATTTGATTTGATTTTGTGATGTGATTGGCTTCCCTTGCTATTGAATTCAATGCTATGGGTGGCAACAATGCAACAAACGTGCTTGGCTCCGCCTGATTATACAATCCTAGCAAGCAATGTAAAAGTAAACCCTTCCAATGACCGGAAGCCACATAGCGCTGGTGACACCCTGAGCTCCCCTTCCTGTCAGTGGATGTAACCCCCTGTGACTCTGGGCCGTCTGCAAAACACTCAGCATGCCCCCCTTTACACATGATCATTAAATCAACCTTGGGGTGAAGGAGAACATTACAAATAGCTTGCTGTGAGACAGAGAGAACAAGAGTGATGCACAACCTCTTATCTGTCATGGAGTGACAGCTCATTTTTCATTACAGCCCACTCCAGTTCAATCACAGTAAATGGGAATGAACAGGAGGAGTAGCTGTCTGTTTTGACATTGAAAAGAATAGATCACAGACACTAGATAGGTAATCGAGGACGCAGAAGAAGCTCCTCTATCATTTCTCCTTGCCTAACGCTCCACTGTTTCCTGTAGGTGCCACCTGTTCCTCTATCTCCTCATACCTGTCAGTCTAGCTCTATACACATATTTAGTCTCGGCAGGGGAGATGATGACAACCATGCTCAGACACAAGGTTCATGGAGAGGAGAGTCTTGGGGGTATCAACATGATCTTCACACTCAAGGAGGAGATAGGAGAGGCACGTTCTTCCACTCGGGCTGCCCACCCCAGGGACTGAGTATGTGCATTTACACTGGCAGCCCAATTCTGATACTTTTCTTCCTAATTTGTTTTTGGAACAATCAGATTTTCTCAAAAAAATATCTGATGTGAAAAGATCTGATGTGATTCGTCAACGCAGCCTTAGTGTTTTCCAAACTGTAAGAAAATGGTCTCTGATTGTATTGTATTCCGGTACCACAGATTTCCATTCCATTTCTATTCAGACCCTTTGCTATGATACTTTAAATTGACCTCAATTGCATCCTGTTTCAATTGATCATCCTTAAGATGTTTCTACAACTTTCTTGGAGTCCACCTGTGGAAAATCCAATTGATTGGACATGATTTGGAAAGGCACACACCTGTCCATATAAGGTCCCACGGTTGACAGTGCATGTCAGAGCAAAAACCAAGCCATGAGGTCAAAGGAATTGTACGTAGAGCTCCGAGACAGGATTGTGTTGAGGCACAGATCTGGGGAAGGATACCAAAACATTTCTTCAGCACTGAAGGTCCCCAAGAACACAGTGGCCTACATAATTCTTAAATGGAAGAAGTTTGGAACTACCAAGACTCTTCCTAGAGCTGGCCGCCCGGCCAAACTCAGCAATCAGGGGAGAAGGGCATTGGTCAGTGAGGTGACCAAGAACCCAATGGTCACTCTGACAACGCTCTAGAGTTCCTCTGTGGAGATGGGAGAACCTTCCAGAAGGACAACTATCTCTGCAGCACTCTACCAATCAGGCCTTTATGGGAGAGGGGCCAGACGGAAGCCACTCCTCAGTAAAAGGCACATGACAGCCTCAGTGGCAGGGACTGGGAGACTAGTCAGGATCCAGACAGAGATAAATGGACCAAAGTACAGAGAGATCCTTGATGAAAATCTGCTCCAGAGTGCTCAGGACCTCAGACTGGGGTGAAGGTTCACAATCCAACAGGACAATGACCCTAAGCACACAGCCAAGACAACGCAGGAGTGGCTTCGGGACACGTCTCTGCATGTCCTTGAGTGGCCCAGCCAGAGCCCGGACTTTAACCCGATCTAATATCTCTGGAGAGACCTGAAAAAAGCTGTGCAGCAACGCTCCCCATCCAACCTGACAGAGCTTGAGAGGATCTGCAGAGAAAAATGGGAGAAACCTCCCAAATACAGGTGTGCCAAACTTATAGTGTCATACCCAAGCAGACTCGATGCTGTAATCACAGAGCTTGAGAGGATCTGCAGAGAAAAATAGGAGAAACCTCCCAAATACAGGTGTGCCAAGCTTGTAGTGTCATACCCAAGCAAAAACTACTGAGTAAAGGGTCTGAATACTTAGGTAAGTGTGATATTTCTATTTTTATCTTTTATACATTTCTAAACATTTCTAAACCTGTTTATGCTTTATTATTATGGGACATTGTGTGTAGATTGATGAGGGGGAAATTCATTTAATACAGTTTAGAATAAAGCTGTAATGTAACAAAATGTGGAAAAAGTCAAGGAGCCTGAATACTTTCCGAAGGCACTGTGGATTGTAAAGCAGCAAATATGATGCTCGATCGTCACTCATACAGGAACCCAAGGGGGAAATCAGACAGCGGGTCCAGTGAAGGAGCAGCAGGCCACCTCTACCGTCTGTGATCCTATGCAGCACACATTCTCTGAAGAATAAAATGAGCTCCGACTCAATACCAGAGCATGCTCTGAGTACAGTGAGTCCTGCATGACATTTACTGAGACTTGGTTACATCAAGACATCTCTGACTCTCTTATTAAAGTAGAGGGGTTTACGCATGTCTGCTTGGATAGTAGTGATGCGTCACGGAAGAGCAGAAGGGACAGTATCTGTGTGTACATCAACAACAAGGGGTGTAGACAATATACAATACCAGAGTCTTGCGTATTGTAAATAGAATCTGAATTTGGGAACATTCTTATCTGCTCTCTGTACGGCAGCCCAAGTGGCTGACTGTGTCCATCAACAACTACAACGCACCACAGCAGCCTCTATTTTCATTTTGGGGGACTTCAATAATTGCAAACTGGAAATGTCACTACCTGGGTATGAACAATATTTTAAATGTGACACTCGAAATAACAGAATTCTTGATAAATGTTACGGAAATGTTAAAAATGCATACACACCTTGAGCCAAACCATCCCTGTCTAACTCTGATCACAACACTGTCCAGCTCCTTCCCACCTACCGTTCAGCTCTCGAGCAGTAAACCACTTGTGAAATCTGGGAATGTGTGGAAAGCATAGAATCACTTAAGGGATGTTTTTTGTTTAGGGATTGGGACATTTTTCATGAGTTAGATGTGTACAAGTCAACACAGATTGTCACAGTCTTTATACATTTCTGTGTTGGCTCTGTGATACCCAAAAAGTCAGTAACCGCCATTCCCAAACAACAAACCATACATCACCAGGCAAGCATTGAAAAACAAGGACAAAAAGGAGCTCAACCAAAAGCTCAGGAAGACAAGGAACCAATGGGAAAATAGTTCCTTACAATGAATTCCAAAGAACTGTGGGAGTCGATGAGAACAATTACCAGCATGAACCCTGCAAAAATAATCCTTGCACACACCAGATGAGCTGACCAAAGACAATTAATTATATGTTTTTCGCGATATTTGATGTACATGACTTCTCTGTTGAGTGTGATAATGTGATTGACTCCATTGTTATTGATGGTTGTGTTCATAGGTTGGAAATCAACCCTATAGATGTCACTAGAGTCTTCAAGCACACCTGTATGAATAAGGAAACAGGTCCTGATGGTATCTCTGCTTTTCTTCTAAAAACATGTGCAGTGGAACTGACTCTGGCTTGGTGCCCTTTCTTTCAGAGGTCTGTAGACTCCCATGCTGTCCCATCTCTGTGGAAAAAAGGCCGTTATCACTCCAGTCCTCAAAAAGCCTTGTCCACAATAAAGTAATGACTATGAACCTGTTGCCCTGACCCTCATCGTAATGAAGTGTTTTGAAAATATCATGGTGTGTGAGCTCCGTTCAGATGTGAACCCTGTGTTAGTCTTTGGCTATAAGCAATGTTGTGGAACTCATGATGCAATCAACACTATTTACAATGTTGCACCTTATTGTCATTGGAAAATCACAAGGCCTGTGCTAGACTGTTATATATTGATTTCAGTTCCGTGTTTAGCACAATACAGCCACATGTCCTACTCAGCCAGTTAAAGCAGATGGACGTTAACCCCTATAACGTAAAGTGGTACCACTCGTTCCTGACTAGCCTACTCAGCAGGTTAGAGTTAACAGTACCCTCTCTGAGTCTAGAGACAATTGCACAGGGGCCCCGCAGGGTTGTTTGAGTTCACCCATCTTATGCACTAGCAGTAATCCTGATAACTATATTGTCAGGTTTTGTGATGACACCACCATTCTTGGTCTGCTGTATGTAAGATGGGTGAGCTGTGTATGTAAGATGCTGATACTACTGTGTACAGGGCAGAGATTCAAAAGGTTTGTCAAGGGGTGTGAAGAGCACCATCTCATCCTTAATGTAACGAAAACGGAGGATATGGTGTTTGACCCCAAATCTGTCGGCGACCACAATGCCAACATAGCACAGGTTAGTTCATATAAGTACCTGGGTGTACACATGGACAATGTGCTGAGCTGGAGGGTCCAAGTTGAGAGTGTCTGCTGCAGAGTCCAAAACGCCTCTATTTCCTACAGAGAGTTTTTGTAGTTGACCAGAAAATAATGCTCCTGTTCTACCATGTGGTCATAGAGAGTGTCCTGAGACACGGCATCACAGTCTGGTTTGGCAACATGTCAGTCCAACTGAAATCCCAAATTGCTCACCTGATACAAACTGCCATGAAGGTCATGAGTGTGAGGCAACATTCATCCCTGCAGACTATTTTTGAACAAACCGTTATCAGAAGCAGAAAATGATTTCAGATCACTATATGGTCATTCCTCCCTTCAGACAGACGCTATAGGGTCATTCCTCCCTTCAGACAGATGCTATAGGGTCCTTCCTCCCCTCAGACAGACGCTATAGTGTCCTTCCTCCCCTCAGACAGGCGCTATATGGTCCTTCCTCCCCTCAGACAGACGCTATAGGGTCATTCCTCCCCTCAGACAGACGCTATCGGGTCCTTCCTCCCCTCAGACAGGCGCTATATGGTCCTTCCTCCCCTCAGACAGACGCTATAGGGTCCTTCCTTCCCTCAGACAGACGCTATCGGGTCCTTCCTCCCCTCAGGCAGACGCTATAGGGTCCTTCCACCCCTTAGGCAGACACTATAGGGTCCTTCCTCCCCTCAGACAGACGCTATAGTGTCCTTCCTCCCCTCAGACAGTCCCCACATGCAAGTTGAACAGGTATAAGCACTCCTTCATTCCCATGTCCATCAAATACCTAAACAGCAATCAGTAAAGCTGAGCTGTGTTAGTACGCCTCTGACAGAATAAGGGAATATGCAAAGTTGTATGTATGTGGCTAAATGAGAAGGGTATGATGATAAGGGTAACATGCAATGCATGTATTATGAATGTGTAATGTACAGTTTCTATACTGTATACAGCAGTACTGTGTGTTCAAGACAATTTCCCCATTGGGACATTTAAAGTTCATCCTATACTATCCTATCACAGACATCACGAAATGGTCTACGTCCCAAATGGCATCCTATTCCCTTTATAGTGTAACACTATGTCCAGGGACCATAGGAGCTCTGGTCAAAAGTAGTGAACTATACTGGGAATAGGGTGCCATTTGGGGCGCACTCATTTAATTTGTTGCTCTAACTCCTCCTGACTCCTGCTGCCACACTTTGCCTTTCTATCACTGTTCCATCTCCAGCCTTGTTTACCTCTTTGTGTGTCTGAGACTTAATTGATATACTTTAATATCTTCTGCTCTTTGCTCCCTGCTCTGTATGACTTTCCGAGGCCTCTATAAGTGGCTGTTGTTGTCAGTGTGGGAAATGGAGATGATGTCCATTATGGATTTATCGTCATGATCATCTTACCTTACGTCAGCACAGTTGTTTTTCTGTTTCCAAGAAACAGCTAATTAATGGCATAGTCTGTTTTTAGATGGCAGGCACGTCCATTTGAGTTAGCATGGCTTTTTCAATTTTTTTCAATACATGTTAATTGAGATGAAAACATGCATGAATGGCATTGTGTTTTGATGTGTGTAATATGTTCCATGTTAACAAGTAGACTAGATGGGGATGCGAAACTAAACACACTTGATTAATGATTGTGTGATGTGAGAGGATATTATGATTGCTATTGTGAGCGTGATAGAGTACTTCTCTAATCACACACATACAGTTCCCTACATATTTATTTGGACTATTCATTTAGTTCTATACTCCACCAATACTCCACCAATTTTGGATTTCAGATTAAATGTGGTATGTGAGTCGACATTAGAGAACATCATGTTTGTTTGACGGTATTTTCATACATATCTGTTTTAACATTTCGAAATTAATGCACACTATGTGTCTACTCCCCCCATTTGAATGTGTCTTAAGTATTTGGACAAATGAACTACTATTCTATTACATTTCGTTAAAAGTTTAGAATTTGGTTCCATATTCCTAGCACACAATGACTACGTCAAGCTTGTGACTCTACAAACTTGTTGGATGCATTTGTAGTTTGTTTTGTTGTGTTTCGCATTATGTTGTGCCCAATAGAAATTAATGTAAATGTATTGTGTCATTTTGGAATCATTTTTATTGTAAATAAGAACATAATATGTTTTTGATCACTTCTACATTCATGTGGATGCTACCAAAATTATGGATAATCCTGAATGAATTGTGGATAATGATGAATGAGAAAGTTACAGATGTACAAAGATGATGCTTGCCGTGTCTGAATCCTGGCTTAGGAAGGCCACCAAAAATTCTGAGATTTCCATACCAATCTATAACATTTTCCGTCAAGATAGAACTGCCAAAGGGGGAGGAGTTGCAGTCTACTGCAGAGATAGCCTGCAAAGTAATGTCATACTTTCCAGGTCCATAACCAAACAGATCAAACTACTAATTTTAAAAATGACTCTCTCCAGAAATAAGTCGCCCTCCATCTAGCTTCAGAGTTTGTTCTGTTAGGTGACCTAAACTGGGATATGCTTAACACCCCGGCAGTCCTACAATCTAAGATAGATGCCCTCAATCTCACACAAATCATCAAGGAACCCACCAGGTACAACCCTAAATCTGTAAACAAGGGCACCCTCATAGATGTTATCCTGACCAACTGGCACTCCAAATACACCTCCGCTGTCTTCAACCAGGATCTCAGCGATCACTGCCTCGTTGCCTGTATCCGCTACGGGTCCGCAGTCAAATGATCACCCCTCATCACTGTCAAACGCTCCCTAAAACACTTCTGTGAGCAGGCCTTTCTAATTGACCTGGCCCGGGTATCCTGGAAGGATATTGACCTCCTCCCGTCAGTTGAAGATGCCTGGTCATTCTTTAAAAGTA
The DNA here is from genome assembly GCF_002021735.2 of Oncorhynchus kisutch. NCBI lineage: Eukaryota > Metazoa > Chordata > Actinopteri > Salmoniformes > Salmonidae > Oncorhynchus > Oncorhynchus kisutch. The sequence continues at coordinate 48,294,475 of NC_034175.2, read as the reverse complement.
ACTTCCTCACCATCTTAGATAAGCATGCTCCGTTCAAAAAATGCAGAACTAAGAACAGATATAGCCCTTGGTTCACTCCAGACTTGACTGCCCTCGACCAGCACAAAAACATCCTGTGGCGGACTGCAATAGCATTGAATATTCCCCGCGATATGCAACTGTTCAGGGAAGTCAGGAACCAATACACGCAGCCAGCTTTTTCAAGCAGAAATTTGCATCCTGTAGCTCTAACTCCAAAAAGTTCTGGGACACTGTGAAGTCCATGGAGAACAAGAGCACCTCCTCCCAGCTGCCCTAGGTAACACGGTCATCACCGATAAATCCATGATAATCGAAAACTTCAACAAGCATTTTTAAACGGCTGGCCACGCCTTCCTCCTGGCTACTCCAACCTCGGCCAACAGCCCCCCCCCCCCCCCTGCAGCTACTCACCCAAGCCTCCCCAGCTTCTCCTTTACCCAAATCCATATAGCAGATGTTCTGAAAGAGCTGCAAAACCTGGACCCGTACAAATCAGCTGGGCTTGACAATCTGGACCCTCTATTTCTGAAACTATCCGCCGCCATTGTTGCAACCCCTATTACCAGCCTGTTCAACCTCTCTTTCATATCGTCTGAGATCCCCAAGGATTGGAAAGCTGCTGCAGTCATCCCCCTCTTCATAGGGGGAGACACCCTGGACCCAAACTGTTACAGACCTATATCCATCCTGCCCTGCCTATCTAAGGTCTTCGAAAGCCAAGTCAACAAACAGACCACTGACCATCTCGAATCCCACCGTACCTTCTCCGCTGTGCAATCTGGTTTCCGAGCCGGTCACGGGTGCACCTCAGCCAAGCTCAAGGTACTAAACGATATCATAACCGCCATCGATAAAAGACAGTACTGTGCAGCCGTCTTCATCGACCTGGCGAATGCTTTCGACTCTGTCAATCACCATATTCTTATCGGCAGACTCAGTAGGCTCGGTTTTTCTAATGACTGCCTTGCCTGGTTCACCAACTACTTTGCAGACAGAGTTCAGTGTGTCAAATCAGAGGGCATGTTGTCCGGTCCTCTGGCAGTCACTATGGGGGTGCCACAGGGTTCATTTCTCGGGCCGACTCTTTTCTCTGTATATATCAATGATGTTGCTCTTGCTGCGGGCGATTCCCTGATCCACCTCTACGCAGACGACACCATTCTGTATACTTCTGGCCCTTCCTTGGACAATGTGCTATCTAACCTCCAAACAAGCTTCAATGCCATACAACACTCCTTCCGTGGCCTCCAACTGCTCTTAAACGCTAGTAAAACCAAATGCATGCTTTTCAACCGTTCGCGGCCTGCACCCGCACGCCCGACAAGCATCACCACCCTGGATGGTTCCGACCTAGAATATGTGGACATCTATAAGTACCTAGGTGTCTGGCTAGACTGTAAACTCTCCTTCCAGACTCATATCAAACATCTCCAATCTAAAATCAAATCTAGAGTCGGCTTTCTATTCTGTAACAAAGCCTCCTTCACTCACGCCGCCAAACTTAACCTAGTAAAACTGACTATCCTACCGATCCTCGACTTCGGCGATGTCATCTACAAAATAGCTTCCAATACTCTACTCAGCAAACTGGATGCAGTTTTTCACAGTGCCATCCGTTTTGTTACTAAAGCACCTTATACCACCCACCACTGCGACCTGTATGCTCTAGTCGGCTGGCCCTCGCTACATATTCGTCGCCAGACCCACTGGCTCCAGGTCATCTACAAGTCCATGCTAGGTAAAGCTCCGCCTTATCTCAGTTCACTGGTCACGATGGCAACACCCACTCGTAGCACGCGCTCCAGCAGGTGTATCTCACTGATCATCCTTAAAGCCAACACCCCATTTGGCCGCCTTTCCTTCCAGTTCTCTGCTGCCTGTGACTGGAACGAATTGCAAAAATCGCTGAAGTTGGAGACCTTTATCTCCCTCACCAACTTTAAACATTTGCTATCTGAGCAGCTAACCGATCGCTGCAGCTGTACATAGTCCATCGGTAAATAGCCCACCCAATTTACCTACCTCATCCCCATACTGTTTTAATTTATTTACTTTTCTGCTCTTTTGCACACCAGTATCTATACCTGCACATGACCATCTGATCATTTATCACTCCAGTGTTAATCTGCAAAATTGTAATTATTAACTCCTCATGCCTTTTGCACACAATGTATATAGACTCTTTTTTACTTTTTTCTACTGTGTTTCGACTTGTTTATTGTTTACTCCATGTGTAACTCTGCGTTGTTGTCTGTTCACACTGCTATGCTTTATCTTGGCCAGGTTGCAGTTGTAAATGAGAACTTGTTCTCAACTAGCCTACCTGGTTAAATAAAGGTGAAATAAAATCAAAATAAATCAAAATTCCTACAAAACATGCTAACCTCTCACCATTACCAATAACTGGGAGGTTAGCATTTTTGGGGGGGTCTGACAGTTATGATTCTAACTTTTCACTCATCATCATTCACGATTCATTAATGATTATCTGAAACACAGCCAAAACAAACTGCAAATGAATCTAACAAGTTTGTAGAGTCACAAACTTGATGTTGGAATTTCTACATTACACTAGTTTCATAGAACAGAAAGTGGTATTTTAAATGCATTCATCACAATTTTTGTGAATTATATTGGAGCATTTCCATGTAAAAAGGACTCATGAGCACTAACATGTGAAGTTCATAGGAGCACATCAGATTTCTTGTCAAATGAAAGGTAAGAGTTTATATTTTCTAGAGAAATGAAGGCATACAGTATAGACATTTTCAACCATTTTGTTTCTGGTCAAACATCTAGCAGAAAAAGTCTTAAAAGGTATTAGATATGATTTAAGGATACATTATATCAATCCACATCTCTCCTGATTGACCTTTGATACCTTTAGGAACATGGAATACAAATTCACTCCAGGGTTGTTGAACCTCAGATAACGGGTCAAGTCAACGTGCTCGGCTCCGCTTGATTATGCAATCCTAGTGAGCAACGTAAAAGTCAACCCTTTCAACGACTGGAAGCCAGATAGTGTTGGTGACACCCTCAGTTCCCCCTATCCTGTCAGTGGATGTAACCCTTTGTGACTCTGGGCCACCTGCAAGACACTCAGCATGCCCCCCTCTGCACATTAAAGAGGTAAAAGCAAAACGGCACAGAGGCAGAGGCAGCGCGTCCCAAATGGCACCCTATTCCCTCTATAATGCACTACTTTTGACAAGGACCCATTAGGCTCTGGTCAAAAGTAGTGCACTATGTAGTGAAAAGGGTGCTATTTAAGACACAGGCATAGTTTAGTGACTGAGAATATCAGGCAGTAAACGTCGCTAAAAGCCCTTTAAAAGCTGCCACCAATTTACCCGTTGTATGGTGAAATTCTAATACAACACGTTGAATCTTCACGCAGAGTCTCCTCCTGTGACTATAATAACTACTATTAAAGGAAGCATGACCAAGCTTTTAAAGTTTAATCATATGTTTTGTTGTTGTTTTTTCCCTGGCTCTGACTTTCATAAAATGTTCCTCTGTGGGGAATTAAGTTGTCTACACAGCTACAGGCTGCTTAGGCTTACAGTAGCTAAAATATGGTAACACTTTACTTGACGTCCAGCGTTATAACACATTATGACACATAACCATGTCATATGTCATAACAGGTGACATAACTTGTGATAACACTGGTATTGTGATTACCATCATAACCATAGAAGGCAGATAGGCCTATCAGGTACATGCCTTAATACAAAAGACAATATCAGCATGTAAAGTACAATATATTTACAAAAGTATGTGGACACCCCTTCAAATTAGTGGATAAGGCTATTTCAGCCACAACCGTCGTTGTCAGGTGTATAAAATCGAGCACATAGCCATGCAATCTCCATAGACAAACATTGACAGTAGAATGTCCTTCCTGAAGAGCTCAGTGACTTTCAACATGGCACCGTCATAGGATGTCACCTTTCCAACAAGTCACTTCATAACATTTCTGCCATGCTAGAGCTGCCCAGGTCAACTGTTTTTGAGCATGGAAAACGTCTGGGAGCAACAACGGCTCAGCCGTGAAATGTTAGACCACACAAGCTCACAGAATGGGACCGCCGAGTGCTGAAGCCCGTAGTGTGTAAACATCGTCTGTCCTCGGTTGCAACACTCACTACCGAGTTCCAAACTGTCTCTTGAAGCAACGTCAGCACAATAACTGTTTGTCTAGAGCCTCATGAAATGTTTTTCCATGGCCAAGCAGCCACACACAAGCCTAAGATCACCATGTGCAATGCCAAGCGTTGGCTGGAGTGGCGTAAAGCTCACTCCAGAGGCCATTGGACCTCTGTGCACAAAGCGAGGTCCATACAGAAAAGGTTTGTTGAGATCGGTGTGGAAGAACTTGACTGGCATGCACAGAGCCCTGACCTCAACCCCACCGAACACCTTTGCGATTAATTGGAATGCCGAGTGTCAGCAAGGCCTAATCGCCTAACATCAGTGCCCAACCTCACTAATGCTCTTGTGGCTGAATGGAAGCAAGTCCAGCAGCAATGTTCCAACATCTAGTGGAAAGCCTTCCCAGAAGTGTGGAGGCTGTTATAGCAGCATAGGGGTGACCAACTCCATATTAATCCCCATGATTTTGGAATGAGATGTTCGACAAGCAGGTGTCCACATACATTTGGTCACATAGTGTATACTGTATAGCCACCCTTCCCCCTTCAGTCTATCGCACCAGAAGATGTTGTAATCAGCAATTTCAATGTCCTTATCCATGATACAACTCTTGAGCACAGGAAGTTGGTGGCACCTTAATTGGGGAGGACGGGCTTGTGGTAATGTCTGGAGCGTAATTGGTGGAATGTATCAGATACATAAAACACATGGTTTTCATGTTTGATGCCATTCCATTCGCTCCTTTCCAGCCATTATTATGAGCCGTCCTCCCCTCAGCCCAAGATATGATTTGAAAACCAAGGGGGTCACCGTTTTGTTCAATTCACGATAGAACTAATAGCACTTGTCGAGTTCATCACTAGCTGCCGGGTTAATCACAAGCTGCCGGATTGGCAGAGGTATTCAGGGGAGTTAGAAGAACATAAATGAGGGTACTTACATTAGCCACACTTGTACGGGACATAACATGCTTTCCATGTCCTCTCTTACTAATTATAATAGGGAGGACTGGAGCGCCAACAGACCCGGACCATCAGTCTCTAAAACAGTTTGCAATGTTGCTGGAAATATTCCTGGAATCCCTGCGGTTAGGGTGAATCGCGTCTCTTTAAAAAGCGTTGGTTGTTCCCATATCAAATTAAAATTGTCACAAAAGGAAACATTCTTGTTATTGCAAAATTCCTTGAGGTATTCATTTTAGGGCAGCGATGCAGCTGAAACGTTTCAAACTCCTTCGAGAGCCAGAGATCATTCTTATCTTCCCTGTGCTAATGAGGGTGTTTAAAAGAGCATAACAATTGTTGACTGCTGAAAGTTGTTTGTCATAGAGTCGCTATAACAAGCTTCAGACCTCATACATTTTCCCTACTAATGGGTCACTGCGGTGAAGAGAGTACAGGAATTATAGGAATGTCAGTGTCCTAGTCCTGGGCGCTCCACTTGTCTCCAAGTGACTTCTTTGTGGCATGAGTGTTTCATACACAGCAGTATACAGGTAACCAATTAAGCTCTTAATTGACACAAGAGAGAGCTGTGCTCCTTGCTGCCAAAGAGTAGATCCCTTCCTCTTTTTCTTTCTCTCTCTTTCATCTCTTATCAATGCAATAATGGGAGGTCGGTACCTCAGCCCCCACTTTCCAGGGAGAGCAATTGGCACAGAACCCATCAAAACAGACTTGACATCGAGAGAGGTGAACCTTGCATGTGTGCTGTGTTGATGCGGGTGCTGCTTGCGAATGATGACAAGCAGAATTTGATGGCATTTGCATTTCTCTTTGATGATGTGAAAACATATTTTCTCTCATTTTTTTACACATATATTTAGCTTTTTATCTCTGCCCCTACCGATGAAGTCTTTTGCCATAATGCTTGAAGAAACAGATACTTTTTTGAACAAAAGAGAACTTTGGTAAAAAGGCCTGGTTCCGCTTGTGCCCCCTAACCAGACGTATTCCATGTCATGACGTTGGCCTGTTGGGTGAGGTTTATGACCCTCATAAATACCTTTCCCCTTTTCTCTCTCTCTACTTTATAGAGCTGACTCTTGTAAAGCCTTTGTAACATAGAGAGTCTGGTAACATCAAAAGGTGGGAAACGGAACCATATTTTGGTAATCCAACCAGTTGAAAATATGCATTGGTACTTAATGAATATGATCTCAGATCAGTTGTTGCCTGAGACATTACTACTTACTACTACAGGATGACATAAACTGTATCTTGGAAAGTCGACACATTCTAGTTATCAGATTCACATGGAATTGTTGTGAAGTTTAAATGTTTAAATATAAAACTATTTGTGAAAATATGAAAATTTATTTCAGCTTCCTAAATGAGAGAACGGTTTGTCATAGAGAAACTCTGCTCACTCAGAGGCCCCGCCTAAGTGAACAGACATTGGTTGTAAACTATGAAACACGCCCTTCTTTCACCACTATATATACCGGTTGACAAAAATTCTACTTTCTGTTCCAAGTACGAGAGGACGGCGGTTCCCACGTTAAAAGGACAAGATCACCAACAGAACTAAGCTAACCTCAGGGTGAGCTCTGGTTGAACGATAAGAACCTAACGAAATTAGCATCGAATTTCAATGTGAAGATGATGAGGACAAGAGATCCATGCTGGACACCCCGTCCTTCTATCTACTGAAGTGCAGCTCAGATTAAATATTTATTGCATTTTCCTTTTTCAAATGGCCGGTTATTTAGAATGCATAAGATACTGTATTTATGATAGCATAGCCTATGGCAGCTATGGTGGAGACACAAAATATTTTTGTTCCTCAGTCTTTCATTCAAACCCCAAACCCCTTTCTTTGTGTAACCAGCCGTCATATCTGTTCCGTCCGCCAGGAACGTTTTCCTTTATGACATCAATTGTAATTAATGTATGATCCATTCCGTGTAGATGTAATTCTGTGTGATTATTTAGGTATTTAGTAAATAAATAATTAAACCAAATTTTGTATTGCTGATTCAACTTGTTAGCCAGGTTTCGTGAATATTACCAAGAATATACAACTTCCAGATGAGACTGAATAAGGTGAGGATTAAATATTGACTGCTACTGATGTAAAAGATTACTGGGTCTTTAAGAGTTTATTCGGAAGATAACAGCTCTATAAACATTCTTTCGTGGTGCCCCGACTTTCTAGTTAATTACATTTACCTGATTAGCTTAATCAGGTGATATTAATTACAGAGAAATTATTTTATAGAATAGCATGTCATATCACTTAATCTAGCATAGCCAAAGACACGACATCACGGTTCCCATTTTAGACATGAATGTAGTCTATTGGTTAGACCATAGAGAGATGTAACTTTTCAAAAGCCAAGGCTGTTTGGCGTTTTAGCTTAGCCTTTGGATCAATTCCATGCAATCGATTCCAAGCTAAACTTCTTCTACTGTTATAGAGAACATTGATTCCATCCATTGTTCCTCTAGTCACACCGTTTTGGCTGGGACATTACTATTGTTCATTTCACCACAACTCCCCATGATTTTAGAGGTGCTGGTTCAATTACACTCACAGTTGGAGGGCCAGTGGCGCCAACCACTGTAATTGTGCATGGTGAACCACTCTAATCATAGCCTATTTTTCAGGATTTGTGGAATATTTTGCTGCATATGTTCAAAATGTGACTTTTGTCCTTGTTGAACACACTTTTGTTTTCCATTTACTAAGTCCCTGTTATTTTCTACATTTTTACAGTCAGGCGATATGGCCTCAACAGGCCTTTACCTGTAAGTGCCCATAAACTAACTACCATTATTGATCCATTGGGCTTCTCTTGGCACCCTGTTAAATTGAGGGCCATATTTTTACAGGAACTAATATAGAATAGCTTTTGGTTTGCTTAAAGCAGGGGGTCAATTTGGCCCTTGGGTGGTTTGAGTAAAAAACATATATAAAAAATAAAACAACTCAAAATACTTTAAAATTAGAAAAATATACAAATATACAAAAAATATCAGTGCAGCCCTCTGGACCTCGTTGGAGACCGAATGTGTGAAAATGAGTTTGACACCCCTGAATGGACGTGCTCATACACATATACACTTACTAACATGATTAAACCATTTTGGGTTGGTTAGGAACTGTACAATTGAGAACCATATCTATATTGATGCATATAGGAATCAACCTTGGCTCGACTAAAATGACTTCCAGGAAATAGAATAGAATAGCCTTGTCTGTACAAACACAGTAATAGAGGTTTGATTTGATGAGACCCTCGTCTGAAAGAACGATACAGTAAATACACAATACAGGTCTGAAAGAACGATACAGTAATTAACACAATACAGACCTGAGGGAGAAAAAAAAGAGCTGTCTACAATACACAGTGAATTTACCAATCTCTCTGTACGAGTGACAGTAATGTAAGTAACTTTAAAAGACAGAAATAATCGAGAACAGGGAGCAGTGAAATAACATTTATCACAAGTAAACAGAGAAGAGAACAACAAATATCACTGAGACATGAATGTAATCACTTAAGCCAACAACAAGCCAGACTCTGAGAGAAATTAGCTTTTTTTAAAGGTATTTTTCTAGACTGGATAGAACTCAGCTTGACAAGGGGGAAACAAAATACTGTTGGCATCCAGACATCTGTTAGTCAGTCAAATGTAATTTTGGATTTGAAAAAAATCATGCTTTGCACAAACAGACACATGATGCAGTCAGTTCCTCTAGCCCTTAGTACTGACTTTAGCCCTCACCTCCCCTAAAGGATGGAATGTCTGATTGTCAACAACTGGGGAGTGTTTGGCAGAAAACATGGATCCTTGGCCCAAAATCACATGGATAAAGCAATAAACATTTGTATTTTTTGCTTGAAAATGTCATGCATTGGCTACAAAAAGTCAGTCCATGATTTTGTACAAAGATGATACATGTGTTTTATTGTTTGTTGTCTTACCCCTAAACTGTGGAGTGTTTCTGTGTGTTTGAGTCTGTAGCCTGCATATAGATCCACTGTATGTATCCTGTTCCTGATTCAAACAGTTGCTGTATCATTTTACTGCAAAAAATGCTTAATTCTGCAGGAGTTAATATTAAGGCTATGTGAGAGGTTATAGACCCTACAGTCAGTGTCCAGATTTCCTTTTCCATTTAACCCATCTGAACAGTAGGCTACCATTCCCTTGATGTGTCATAGGGCTATTTTAAGTCCCCATCTTGTGACTGTTGAATTTGTATAGCGGCTCACAATCATCACACAACACTGTTATCATCCTCTTTTACCACTTCACCAAATCTTTCCCAAACATTACTTTTCTGGCCCTACCTTCTCTTTATTTTCAACTCTCCCCTGTGCAGCTTTTCTCTTATTGAATAAAAAAACTCTGACATTGTCCTTTTTGTCTCAGTGGATCGAGTTAACTTTCTCTGCCCGTTTCCAAAGGTTTTTGGCGATTGGTGTGTAGGTTATTTGGCACACCTACAGCTTAGGTTTACGCACTAATTCCAGATTGCCTAAAATAATGAAAGAAAACCCTCAATGTAGCCTATAGATATGAATGATACATTTATGGATTTTTCAAGGTATTGTTTTCTCTTTATTCAACCCGCCCGCAACCTACCCGCCCTTCATCCACACAATAATTAAGGACCCTAAACCCACCCGCCTTGCGGATATAACCGTGGGGGCTGCGGGTTATGAGTCAACCTGCACAGCACTACTACATTTGTATCTCTATGAATGTACATGCGGTTCCAAGTCTAGGGCCAGGAGTCTTTGGTCCCTGCCCCAAAGGCCTGGTGTTTTTCCCAGCCATTATAAAGATTCAGGAAATCCTCCCGCATCTCCCCTTGTCTACAGCGTCTCCTCATCATCATCTGCGGTCATGCTACTGTTGAGTACAGGCAGCGTCTCCTTCAGAGAGATGTCATCCACCTGCTTGGCACTGTCCTCCTCTGGTTCCTCAGGGATGGAGGGGTGGAGGCTGTCTGGGTCTGAGTTACTAATGACGTAGCCAGGCAGGGTGGCATGGGTGCTGAGTGTAGGGGGTCCGTTGCTCCGGTAGACCCGGCTGGAGAAGAGGGCGGTGGATCGGGTGGCAGGGCCAATCCCGGCCAGCTGGGACTGGCTGATGGTGCTGTTGTTGAGCACTGTGAGCACCGAGCCGTAGCGGTACCTGCCACACACCACCGGACCTTTCCAGTCAAACGCCAGGTTCCAACGAGTCCACGTCTTTTTGATCTCTGCCTGGACCTTTGGGGGAGATGAGGAGAGGGTGAGGGGGAGAAAGAGGGCGTAGGGGGGTGGTTGGGGAGGAAGATGGGAAGAAATAGAAAGGAAAAGGGTTGGGGGGAATCTTAGCCCTTGTTTCTCATATGTTGAAAGAACAGAGATCTAAGGAGCCGCTCTAGGGATGTTCTCAACCTAGAGATGTCTTATGTTGAAGTTACACAACTTATACAGAGTGTAAAATCATCCTCACTCACCTCTCCATTGCAGTAGCAGTAGATGATGGATACAAAGAACCCCTGGAAGAGACAGAAGAGTGTGAGGTGAGAACCAATGTCATAAAGAAGATCAGTTTATTTCCGGGTTGCAGGGGCTTTGCAATTCAATGTTCATATTGTAAATCAATGGAAAGTGTATAGCATTGGGGCTGCAGGTAACCTAGCAGTTAAGAACAGAATAGGTGAACAAATCTGTTGGTGTGCCTTTGAACAAGGCACTTGTTGTCTGCTGTAAATCGCAAAGCCTTTGTCAATCTGGTGACATGTACAGTGCCTACAGAAAGTATTCCCACTCCTTGACTTTTTACACATTTTGTTGTGTTACAGCTTGCATTTTAAATTGATTCACAGTTTTACTGCAGTGGGCTAAATCAGGGTCACACAGAGTGATTCTTGGTAGTCTTAAACAAATCTACTTTGAAACAAAAAAGTATATACCTCACACACATACAGTGGGGCAAAAAAGTATTTAGTCAGCAATTGTGCAAGTTCTCCCACTTAAAAAGATGAGAGAGGCCTGTAATTTTCATCATAGGTACACTTCAACTATGACAGACAAAACGAGGGAAAAAAATCCAGAAAATCACATTGTAGGATTTTTAATGAATTTATTTGCAAATTGGCTGCATCATGTTATGGGTATGCTTGTCACAGGTTTGACTTAAAATCGTCTTGAAAATCTATGGCAAGACCTGAAAATGGCTGTCGAGCAATGATGAACAAGTAACTTGACAGAGCTTGAATAATTTTAAAAAGAACAAATGGGCAACTATCGTACAATCAAGGATTGCTGTAATCACTGCCAAAGGTGATTTTAACATGTATTGACTCAGGCGGTTGAATACTTATCTAATCAAACTATATTAGTGTTCTATTTTTCATTAATCGATTTTCACATTACAGAGTATTTTGTGTAGATTGTTGCCAAAAAATGCAAATTTAATCCATTTTAATCCCACTTTGTAACACAACAAAATGTGGAAAAGTCATGGGGAGAGAATAATTTTGAAAGGCACTGTATTCCAGGGGGGAAAAGTGCCCTTTTCCCCTTTATTCTCTCTCTATTCAACACAACACAGACATCTGAAATGCCATAAGAATGCATGAGATGTTTTGATATGATTCATATGTTGATTTCAACCTTCATTTCTCAAATCATCATTTATAAGAATCATCAATCATAAGAAAAGGTCTTGCATTGATCGGCATCCCTTCTGGTATATCTCACAGACCATTATATCTGTCCGTCTCTCTTTCAAATCTAGCCCTTTTCTCCACTCTTGCTTTCTTTATGTAAGCAGCAGCACCCTTTTGCTCTCTGTTAAGGTTGCAGATCTTTTGCAGTGGTTGGCTTTGCTGTAGACAGAGCGGAGGCATGCATGTGACTTGCTTAGTAAGCAGAGAGCACTAAACTTGCAAAGAACACATGGTGTAATTTACACTCCTTTATCTCATCACCACATTGAGCTGATAAATAGAGAAACGGAATGATGAGTAAAACTAAAATATTGTCACACTGTTAGTTCTCTGCTACTGGAACAAACTGCAAAAATCACTAAAGCTGGAGACTCTTACCTCCCTCACTAGCTTAAAGCACCAGCTGTCAGAGCAGCTGACAGATCTCTGAACCTGTACATAGCTCACCTGTAAATTAGCCCATCCAATCTACCTCATCCCCATACTGTATTTATTTATTTATCTTGCTCCTTTGCACCCCAGTATCTATACTTGCACATACATCTTCTGCACATTCTACCATTCCAGTGTTTAATTGCTATATTGTAATTACTTCGCCACCATGGCCTATTTATTGCCTTACCTCTCTTATCCTACCTCATTTGCACATGCTGTATATATACTTTTCTACTGTATTATTGATTGTATGTTTGTTACTTCCATGTGTAACTCTGTGTTGTTGTACGTGTCAAACTACTTTGCTTTATCTTGGCCAGGTCGCAGGTGTTAAGGTTTTCTTCCGATGAAGGAGAGGATGACCAAAATGCAGCGTGGTTTTCTTCATACATCTTTAATAAAGATAATGATGAACAATACAAAAAACAATAAATGTAACGTGAAAACCCAAAACAGCCCTATCTGGTGCAAACAAACACAGAGACAGGAACAGTCACCCACGAAACACTCAAAGAATATGGCTGCCTAAATATGGTTCCCAATCAGAGACAACGATAAACACCTGCCTCTGATTGAGAACCACTCTAGGCAACCATAGACTTACCTAGACAACTATACTATACCACAATCCCATAACCTACAAAAACCCCAAGACAAAACACACCACATAAAATAACCCATGTCACACCCTGGCCTGACCAAAATAATAAAGAAAACACAAAATACTAAGACCAGGGCGTGACAGCAGGTTGCAGTTGCAAATGAGAACTTGTTCTTATATTTCCCTCACTAACTTTAAACATCAGCTATCTGAGCAGCTAACCGATCGCTGCAGCTGTACATAGTCCATCTGCAAATAACCCACCCAATCTACCTACCTCATCCTCATACTGTTTTTATTTACTTTCTGCTCTTTTGCACACCAGTATCTCTACTTGCACATCATCATCTGCTCATTTATCCCTCCCGTGTTAATCTGATAAATTGTAATTACTTCGCTACCATGGCCTACATAAACCACAGGATCATACTCAAACGTACAATATTAAATGGGCGGCAGGTAGCTTAGCGGTTAAGAGTGTTGGGCCAGTCCCTGATTCAAATCCCGAGCCGACTAGGTGAGAAAATCTGTCATTGTGCCTTTGAGCAAGGCACGTAACCCTAATTTCTCATGTAAATCACTCTGGATGAGGGTGTCTGCTAAACGACTAATGTTTTAATGTACGGAGGTTTCCACACTTCATATTGTGCTGTATGAAGAATAATGCCTCAGGGTAATGCAGCTATGATGTATGTAGAAACCGGAATAATATTAATGCCCTTTGCTAACTGGAGACAAGGGAAGGGAAAGATATTACAAAACACATCACAAACAAACGTGGAAACAAAAACAAATGGGAGGAAAGCTCTTATTCTCTGGGCAATTCCATAGAAAGACAACCAGACAAATAAGACAGTTCTACATTGTGCGAGGAAAGCCACGCTTTGTAGTCAAATAAAGTGTTTTTCCTTTTGCCTGAAGAACTACTATTAAAGATATAACAAGGAGGCTAAGATGCAATGAGCAGCTTATGAGGATTAACCAGAGATTTCTAATAATGCAGCTACCAAGCTGTCAGATGTAGCATTACTCGTTAAAACAACAGTTTGGTGTCTCTATAATGAGCCACTTAAATCATTCAATTCAAAAGCATAAAAGTATGTTTTGAAGCTGAAATATTTCATTAGTAGAATGAGATGAAAATGCTTGGTGGTGAGCCACTACTAAGGCGTCCTACACACTATTACACTGTCTGGCACAGCTGTGATAAACTGACTGAAAACAGAAGGCTCTCATGTCTGACAGAGTAAAGCTGATCCGAGTGAATTTACCAAGAAGGCATTGAATGTTCCTGAGTGGCCTAGTTGCAGGTTTGACTTAAATTGGCTTAAATCTATGGCAAGACTTGAAAATGGCTGTCTAGCAATGATCAACAAGTAACTTGACAGAGCTTGAATAATTTTTTAAAGAATAATGGACAAATATTGTACAACCCAGATTTATAAAGTTCTTAGAGACCTACCCAGAAAGATTCCGAGCTGTAATCACTGCCAAAGGTGATTTTAATCTCTACGGGATGGGGTGCCCCTGTCCTGGGATGGTTGAGCTAACATGAACTAATGTGATTAGCATGACAGTTGTAAGTAACAGCAAACCTTCCAGGACATAGACATGTCTTATATGGGCAGAAAGCTTAAATTATTGTTAATCTAACTGCACTGTCCAATATACAGTAGCTATTACTGTGAAAAAAAGACCATGCTATTGTTTGAGGAGAGTGCACGGTTATGTACTTGAAAATGTATCAATTGGGAACATTTGGGCAGACTTGATACAACATTTTGAACAGTAATACAATGGTTCATTGGATCAGTCTAAAACTTTGCACATACACTGCTGCCATCTAGTGGCCACAATCTAAATTGCTTCTCGACTCCTAAGTGATATAATAGCCTTTCCCTTGCATTTCAAAGATGATAGAACAAAAAAGAAAATAGAAAATCAATGTTTCTTTTCTTTCTATTACCTTTATCAGATCTAATGAGTTATATTCTCCAACATGAATTTCACATTTCCACAAACTTCAAAGTATTTCCTTTCAAATGGTATCAAGAATATGCATATCCTGAGTCCTGAGCTACAAGCAGTTAGATTTGGGTATGTCATTTTAGGCCAAAATTGAAAAAAAGGGTCCGATCCTTCCACAAATCAGGCCTTTATGGTAGAGTGGCCAGGCGGAAGCCAATCCTCAGTAAAAGGCACATGAAAGCCCACTTGGAGTTAGACAAAAGGCACCTAAAAACTCTCTGACAATGAAAAACAAGATTTTACGGCCCGCTTTTTCAGCAGCAGGAACTCTGAGACTAGTCAGGATCGAGGTAAAGATGAACAGAGCAAAGTAGAGAGAGAACATAGATGAAAACCTGCTCCAGAGTGCTCAGGACCTCAGACTGGGACAAAGGTTCACCTTCCAACAGGACATTACCCTAAGCACACAGCCAAGACAACGGAGAAGTGGCCTCGGAACAAGTCTCTGAATGCCCTTGAGTGGTCCAGCCAAAGCCTGGACTTGAACCTGATCGAACATCTCTGGAGAGACTTGAAAATTGCTCTGCAGCAATGCTCCCCATCCAACCTGACAGAGCTTGAGAGGATCTGCAGAGAAGAATGGGAGAAACTCCCAAAATAAAAATGTGCCAAGCTTATAGCATCATACCCAAGAAGACGTGATTCTCTGATTGCTGCCAAAGGTGCTTCAACAAAGTACTGAGTAAAGGGTTTGAATACTTATGTAAATGTGATATTTCTGTTTTTAATTTCTAAAAACCTGTTATTGCTTTGTCATTATATGGTATTGTGTGTAGATTGATGTTGAGAAAAACTGATTTAATACATTTTACGATATGACTGTAACGAAACAAAACCTTTGAAAAAGTCAAGGGGTCTGAATACTTTCCGAAGGCACTGTAACTGTGTACCACTCTTCATACTTTCAAGCATGGTTGTGGCTGCATTATGTTATAGGTATGCTTGTCATTGAGACTAGAGTTTTTTAGGATAAAAAGAGAAGAAGCTAAGCACAGGCAAAGTCCTAGAGGAAAACCTGGTTCAGTCTGCTTTCCAACAGACATTGGGAGACAAATCCTCCTTTCAGCAGGACAACAACTTTAACCACCAGGCCAAATATACACTTGAGTTACTTACCAAGACAGCATTGAAGGTTCCTGAGTGACCTAGTTACAGTTTTGACTTAAATGGCTGTCTAGCAATGATCAACAAGTAACTTGACAGAACTTGAAGAATTTAAAAAGAACAAATGGGCAAATATTGTACAATCCAGGTTTACGAAGTTCTTAGAGACTTACCCAGAAAGATTAAGAGCTGTAATCACTGCCAAAGGTGATTTGAACATGTTTTAACTCGGGCGGTTGAATACTTATCTAATCAAACTATATTCGTGTTTCATTAATCGATTTTCACATTCACATTTACATTTTCACATTCACATTAGAAATATTTTGTGTAGATTGTTGCCAAAAAAGGACAATTTAATCAATTTTAATCCCACTTTGTAACACAACAAAATGTGGAAAGGTCATGGGGAGAGAATACTTTCAAAAGTCACTGTATTCCAGGGGGGAAAAGTGCCCTTCTCCCCTTTATTCTCTCTCTATTCAACATAACACAGACTTCTGAAATGCCATAAGAATGCATGAGATGTTTTGCTATGATTCATATGCCTATTCATATGCCATATGACAGACAGAGTGCAGCTGATCCAAGTGAACCGGATCTGTCACTAGCACTTGGTCCGGAGAAGGACCTTCCCTGTCTTTATTGGCCTCAGCTAGACTCGGCTAGACAGGCAGTAGCAGGAGGGAAGGGAATCTCCCCACCTGCCTGAGGACCCTGTCAAACCGCACCAGTCTGAGTGAACTCAACGGAGCGAATGATACGTAGCGAATGCTACACAGCAAAGTAGCTTTCACTGGTTCAGGTCAAACTCCTGTTCTTATTTTCGTGGGATACAACTTCAAAGCTTTCTTTAAAAATTGGATCCTACTTTATTTAATTGGATACTGTTGTATCAGCTTTCGTAGCTACATGTACATTCAACCTTGAGGACCGGTTCTATTGTAGAATTGAAACTGTGTTCTTCAAGAAACAAAGAAAATGTGTAATATTTTTCCCTCATTTAATTTAGCGATTTGGCTTCAACTTTCAGGATATAGTGGCTTATTCTGCCACATTAGTAATTAAAGTAACTATTATGACCTAGGCCTACAGAACACAGTAAGCGCCATCTTCCATTCACAGTGGATGCTATTCAAAAGGAATTATTTAGTACAGAATGTGATTATAGGTGCCAAAAGAGGGTGGGACCCATACGTTATTGACACCACATTTTAGCCATTCTCATCCAGAGTGACTAACAGCGAGTGCATAATTGTTCATACTTTTGTGTATTGGTCCCCTGTGGGAATAGAACCCATAACCCTAGCGTTGCAAGTGCCATGTTCTACCCAACCGAGCCACACAGGACTTATCATATGATTCAGAGCCCATTATTAGCATTACCTGTGGGCCAGGGTTACTGTAAGTGTTGCTACTAGAGTACACTAAAGCAGCCTCAATTTTATCAGTCCTAGTAGATTGGCCTTTCTTCAGGGAGAGGAATGCAGGACTAGAATAGAGTAAGAGTAATCTTTCACTATCACCTCAGTAGGAGTATCTCTAGTAGAAACACATTTTCCTCATTTTCTCCCAGGTACTGCATCATTTCTCATACAGGTCTAGACAGTGAGGGCCAGGGAGAGCCAAGGACAAAGATGATAATATAGAAAGTACAGTAGCAATCAGTTGTATTGATCCTCTCCCAATGCTTCTGGCAGAGTTTTGAATCGATTAAGTGTCACCGACCTAGATAAAAGTAGAGTTGAAGAAGCTGAATCATAATTTCATTGCCTGATTATTTGTGATGAATGTTGGTGGGACCACAAACAGCCTCACTTTACAGAATAAAGTTCAAGGAGTGTTGAAAAGTAAAGTTCTCCCTGAAGTTATTGAAGTCTCCCTGAAGTTGATAAAAATGTCTTCAACAATATAAGTGTAAAACACAAAAAACAAGGTAAAAGTATGCCAGCTTGATAAACCTGAGGGATGTGTACCTCATATCATACATGTCAAGTAACAAATGTAACAAATAACTAATTTTCAAAAGATAGTTAGTTACCTGGAAGGAGTTGAAGAAGAGCTCGAAGTACATCCTGACCTCCCAGCTGAGGCCCTGGAAGGTGTGAGGCATCCCCACAAACACAATGTAGTGGACCCCAAACACCAGCACCAGCACTAGGGTGGACTTAGCTAGCTTCCTGTGGATACAGACAAAAACAGAGGATAGGAGGGGATCAGTTTGAGCAAGACAAGATGAGATGTAGAATTGCTGAATCTTTATCTCATAATAGGTCATTATCTGGGATGGAAGGTGACCAATAATTGTGCGCAGCCCGACTTCAATGCAATTGTTTTTCTCACAAAAACAAAAGCTGAACATCACCAGTCTTTATATCACAGTGGATTCAGTCATGACATCGACACTCACCAACAGTGTTTCAAGTTTCACAGATGGCCATTAGTCATTTCACATTTGCTGCCTTCTGATCTCCTCTCCAGAGGGGTCTCTGGTGGTTCTTCCCCTCAGATCTGTTCTGCATTAGTTATCTATCCAACCAATCTCCTGATCCATCAGTGAAAATGCCAATAAGCAACAACATCTACCGGTAATTATAAAGCATTTTTAAATGGCATGTAGGCCGAAGTTCCGAACGGAGAATGATGTAAATGGATTGTAAAATGGCACATTTAGTTCAGTGCCTCGTATCAACAGCCATCATCAGTCATGCTACAGTTCAGTGAACACATGACTGACTCCCACAGCAGGGTTGACAGTCTCCAGCAGAGTGATGTTATCTGCGTGTGTGTGTTGTGCCTGTGCATGTGTGTAAACGTGCGTGTGTGTGCCTGTGCACTCCTGTGTGTGTGTGTGTGTGTGTACGTCGGCGTCAATGCCTGTGTGTGTGTGTGTGTGTGGGTGTGTGGGTGTGTGTGTGTGGGTGAGTGTGTGTGTGTGTGTGTGTGTGTTTGTGCAAACATGAGACATCCCTGGCATCATGTCAGCTGTTAACCGGCCACCTGGTGCCCAGCACTGCACTGTGGTACGCTGCTCAGCAGGGGAGGAGAGGCAGAACCAATTGATCACTGACTATTATTAAGCCTAGCAGTGACGTGGGGTTTGGCCCAACTGCGACCCTGGTGGAAACACTCTGGATCAGTCCCAAATGGCATCCTCTTCCCATTATAGTTCACTACTTTTGACCAGAGCCTTATGGGCCCTTGGCCAAAAGTGGTTGACTATATAGGGAATACTAGAGTGTCATTTGAGATGCACGCTCTGAATGAACCCCTGAATAACTATTACCTCCCCAACACACAGCCCTATCATTACAGCGGCTTTCAACATCCACTGTGGATGTTGTTTTTTACCATCATGGGTAATAACAACAAGGCTGATGAGTACATTTTCTAAATGTAAGGATATAGTTAGTACTGAGTATAGGAATTCAACATCCAAATATTATATGGATAAATATGGATAAAATCATAAGGCTTTGGGCCAGGGGCAGACTTTCTCAAAGCATAATGTTAAATTAAGCTTAATTGGTTTTGGTCAAATACACACTGGTACCATAAGTTCCCTGAGGCCTAGAATAAAGAAGTTGAAGGCATGGACCTTGCCTGAGGCATGGACCTTGCCTGTGCTCTTCTGTATGCTTTATGACCTATCATCCTATTTTGTAATGTTAAGGGGGCACAGAGGAGATTTCAGACAGAACATGAATTGTAAACTAGAGGCAAGACATTTTACACCCTAGACAAAATGTACACCTATCAAGTTATTTTCAAAAGGGAACATGAAAGGAGGAACTAAAGGTCAAATCAAATACAAAACAAAATGCAGAGCAGAGTAAATAGCATATTTAATTTCAAATGTGCAACTCTACAGCCTAAAACACATTGTGCATTTAGAAATAATTAAAGGTAGAATGCCTTTCACATTTGAATCAATAGCGATTCAAATAACTAGTAGGTCCTTACAGACATCTTACAGAAATATTTGCACTAACTGTAAATCGCTCTGGATAAGAGTGTCTGCTAAATGACTAAAATGTAAATGTAAATGTAAATCTTTGCCAATGTCACTGTGACATTGATCTACCCACCTGTACTGTTTTCTTGTGTCGTATCTCCCTGCATTGGTCTCCCTGATCTTTGTCGCCAGCACTCGCACAATGTTCACAAAAAGGATAAAGTTGAGCTGAAAGGACAATTGGAAAAAGTTCTAATTAGCCGAGCCAGAGATACTAGACACTTCATTGCAGAGAGTACAACTCCTCTGCTTGAAACTAATTGCCTCACTTCTTTAATCTCGTCTCAATTCCCTGAAAATACTATTTTCTTAGCACTTCATATCTCTTCATAATCCCATTATAGAGAAAATGGGTTTAACTGTCAGGAAGCAGTTGATAGATTATAGAACATACAGTGGCTGCACTGAAAACACAGGTTCTATCTACCATGTTAATGTACAGTGCAGTACCTTCGGAAAGTATTCAGTCCCCTTGACTTTTTCACGTCACAGCCTTATTATAAAATGTATTAAATCATTCGTTTTTTCCCTCATCAATGCACACACAATACCCCATAATGACAAAGTAAAAACAGGTTTTTAGAAATGTTTGCAAATGTATATAAAAAAAAAAATGGAAATATCACATTGACATAGGTATTAAGACTTGTTGAAGCACCATTGGAAGCAATCAGAGTATCAAATCTTCTTGGGTATGATGCTACAAGCTTGGCACACCTGTATTTGGGGAGTGTCTCCCATTCAGCATCGCTGGACAGCTATTTTCAAGTTTCTCCGGAGATGTTCAATCGGGTTCAAGTCCAGGCTCTGGTCGGGCCACTCAAAGACATTCAGAAACTTGTACCGAAGACACTCCTGCATTGTCTTGGCTGTGTGCTTAGGGTCATTGTCAAGTTGGAAGGTGTACTTTCGCCCCAGTCTGAGGTCTTGAGCACTCTGGAGCAGGTTTTCACCAAGGATCTCTCTGTACTTTGCTTCGCTAATATTTTTCTTGATCTTGACTAGTGTCCCAGTCCCTGCCGCTGAAAAACATCCCCACAGCATGATGCTGCCACCACCATGCTTCACCGTAGGGATGGTGCCAGGTTTCCTCCAGACATGTCGCTTGGAATTCAGGCCAAAGAGTTCAATCTTGGTTTCATCAGACCAGAGAATCTTGTTTCTCATGGTCAGAGTCCTTTCGGTGCCTTTTGGCAAACTCCAAGTGGGCTGTCATGTGCATTTTACTGAGGAGTGGCTTCTGTTTTACTGAGGAGTGGCTTCTGTTTCGCCACTCTACCATAAAGACCTGATTGGTGGAGTGCTGCAGAGATGGCTGTCCTTCTAGAAGGTTCGCCCATCTCCACATAGGAACTTTGGAGCTCTGTCAGAGTGACCATTGGGTTCTTGGGTCACCTCCCTGACCAAGGCCCTTCTCTCCCAATTGCTCATTTTGGCCGGGCTGCCAGGTCTAGGAAGAGTCTTGGTGGTTCCAATCTTCTTCCATTTAAGAATGATGGATACCACTGTGTTCTTGGACTTTCAATACTTTTTTTTAGTACCCTTCCCCAGAGCTGTGCCACGACACAATCCTGTCTTGGAGCTCTACGGACAATTCCTTCGACCTCGTGGCTTAGTTTTTGCTCTGACATGCACTGTCAACCGGGGGACCTTATATAGACAGGCGTGTGCCTTTCCAAATCATGTCCAATCAATTGGATTTACCACAGGTGGACTCCAATAAAGTTGTAGGAACATCTCAAGGATGATCAATGGAAACAGGATGCACTTGTGCTCAATTTCAAGTCTCATAGCCAAAGGTCTGGATACTTATGTAAATAAGGTATTTTTCTTTAGTTTTTTTGTATACATTTGCAAAAATGTCTAAAAACCTGATTTTGGTTTTGTCATTATAGGGTATTGTGTGTAGATTGATGATGAAAAAAAGTAATTTGATCAATTATAGAACAAGGCTGAAACGTAACAAAATATGGAAAACGTCAAGGGGTGTAAATAACTTTCCGAAGGCACTGTATATCATTACATAAAGCAATTCAGCACAAGTACGAGTGTGAGTTATAGAACTCCAAATCTAATATAAGGGAGATTATAGGCTTTGTAATGGGCTTCAAGGAATGTTCCGAGTGTTGAGGCAGCATTCGATTCCAAACTCAGAAATATACCTGACTCATAAACGGAATCAGGTCAATGTTCCATTTATGATGAATGATAATTTCTCTCTGAGGAAAACCTCTCAGTGACTGGTGAGAATAGCATTAAGAAAAGTGGCAATATATGTGGCAATCAGTTGAATGCCTTTGCCACAATAGAATTCAATAATTGGAAAAATGCAAATTGTTGTTTATGTATTTAGGCATTTCGTTCTGAGAGGGCTTTTGGATTGGGGTTCCTAATGAAACCTAACATCCATTAAACACCATTCTATCACTTTGCATGAGAAAAATCATGGCAATATGAATACAAAATACATTCAACAGTAGTCTCATTTTAGAATGATTGGTTATTGTGCCATACATTGCAGTCTGTTACCACTGCAATGGATGCAATGAATTTTAATTTGATCATCTCAACCATCTTGGTGAGACTGTTGGGGCTTAATTTGTTTCACCATTCATGTAGAGTGTATATGTGACTAATGACATCTAGACAAGCTATATGATCGGCCTTTGACAGCCCATTCTCACCATATGAGTGAGAATGTTTTCCAAATCCCATACTGGAGAGCTAGCCAGCCCTGAACTAACACACTTTCTTTCAAATATTCAACTTCTCTAACTATTTAACTAAAAAGTATTCTCCCTGGACCATAATTAAATGACGAGTAGCAGGGCTGGATGGAAAGCCTTCAGACCCAGATCCAGTATATTCTCAGAACAGATATAATCTTTTCAGACAACCACTCTCAACCTCAGTTCATTCCTTCCAGACAGATTATTTTAATACGTCCCAAATGGCACCCTATTTATTTTATAGTGCACTACTTTTGACCAGGTAAACATGGAACAGGGTGCCATTTGGGATTTAACCTGATCTCTTATTCATTCCACCTTACTTATAGATTCAGATCGCCCTCCTCAGATCCCAATCACTTCATACTCCTTCATTTCAAATCAGTGTAATTGTATACATTCCCTCCAGTCTCAGACCCAAAGGGAACAGAGACTGAGACCAAAGCTGCTTACTGGTAGGAAGGATGGGAGAACAACTGATTAAAACAGACAGCCACGAGGCAAAATTAATTTTAATGTAACATTTAACAACGCACCTGCTTTAGAATACATAGTCTGGCTGATCGAGTAAGTGACATGTGAACAGAAACAACATAAGGATTTAAATTATGTACAGTATGTTATTAATCCTACATGATCCGATCGGGCATTGTGAACTCCCATCGCAAAAGATAACACTTCAAAGTCAGTCAGACAGTCAGTGGAGTGGAAGCTGCAACTGGCAAATTGGCTATTATGATAAGATACTGTAAGTGTGCCTCCAAAGGAGTTACAATTGCTCACATCGCAGTCTGCATATGATTTCCCAGAGTTAACACAGAGATGGCGGGGAAATGGGGGTCAGAGTTGAATGTTTAAACTCCATCAAAATCGATCATATTTTGCCAGTGTGCAATTTTCTTCCAGTTAAAGATTCTCAAATTTCACTAGCTGGCTTCATTCATGCGAGAGACCCCCATAGACAGTGTAAGAAGCAGACATCGTCATACTGTGTCTGTTTCTTCAGCTTCTGAAACAACTTTGCTTGGTGATGGGTCTCAGCAGGCAGGTCTGTGTGTCTAATCTTTAAAGCTCCCGATAACCCACACACTGACAAAAAAGTAGGTCGTCTGAACTCAATAAATACTGTGGCTGTAAACATACAGTATTGGTTGTCTATATTTTCTCCCAAGGATTTGTGTGCACTGTAGTCATAATTATAAAGTAAGAACAACTCTATAACAAAGGTTCGAACCAATCAGTGAATCAAATTACACAACAAGACTTACTAAACATCATAATCATTATGTGTATATTATATACTCATGCCTACGATAGACCTAAAGTCCCATTATATTCTGGGAATTCGAATGATCTCTCGCTATCCTCCTATCTCCATTTCCTGCCTCTCTGGCCTCTGTCCTGTAGTGTTCGCAATTGTAACACCATGGTCACCAAGGTCATGAGAGACTTCTGAGCTCATGTTGTCCCTGTCTGACATTCATTAGATGCTGCTCAGCTCCTTGTATGGATTTGCATATTAGTGACAATGTTGTTGTTATTTTTCTGGTAATGATATTATTAGACATTCAATTCCAACTGTCAGGGAAAGGAGATGTATTTTTATACTTCATTGTGGGTGTTATCTGCTGAATAATTGGTGGGATCGTCAGATAAGCACATGCACACATGTATACATGCACAAACGTACGCCCACACATACCCACACATAAACAGACGCACACCTGCACACGCGCATGAGAGAGAAAGAGCAATTATCATGTGAACTGAATTTGCCTTTCCTGCTCTCAGATCAGTCCGTGT